>NC_047520.1:4445818-4573097 GCF_902827115.2 Pseudochaenichthys georgianus
TCTATTGTAGAGATACTGTATCTCCACCACGCCTACATGAACTCACTTCTGAAAGACATATCTGGCTGCTAAACAACACGAACTAAGACAAAGTTGCAGGTCGTAACACAAACATATTATAAATTGCTTCACTGATTTAATCCATTGTGACAATATTGATTAGAGCAGTTTTAAAATGTACCTTTATAATGGTTGTGTTTGTTGCAGCACCAAATCCCTTAGTCACTATGTACATAACATTATCTAAATACTCTTAAAGATTTACAAGGACGCACTGCAAACC
The DNA here is from genome assembly GCF_902827115.2 of Pseudochaenichthys georgianus. NCBI lineage: Eukaryota > Metazoa > Chordata > Actinopteri > Perciformes > Channichthyidae > Pseudochaenichthys > Pseudochaenichthys georgianus. The sequence continues at coordinate 4,446,102 of NC_047520.1, forward strand.
TATGGAGGGCCTTACACTCCTCTAAACATTGTCATCTCAACTGTTTGCAAGATTATAATTAATATCTTCTGTATTTTGTTATTCAAATCATTTCATTATAAACTCAAAAGCGTGATATCTATACTGGTTCTTTTTGAAAGGTTGAGCCTTATTCAAGTATATTATTTGTCACAAGTTAGACACTTCTATTATTGTTTGTTTGATGGCTCATCTAAACTCTCCTGTCATTTCAGATCCCGCTTTCCTCCAGGCCCTTGTAATCAGCTCACTTCCCTCACCTGGTCTCCTCAGCCCTTCCCCTCACCTGTTACTCATTCCCTCATCACTCCACAGTATTTATACCACCTCATTATCAGTTGTCCTTCGCCAGATTGTGTTGTCGTTTCCGCCAAGCTCTCCAGTGAGTGTTGTGCGCTAGTCCCGAGTTTTGTCCTGCCCAGTTTTCGATTCCTGCCTGCCTGTCTGACGGATTTACTGGTTTTGACTCTGCCTGTCCTTGACCTGAAATAAACTGAACATACTGGTTGTATCTGAGTCGTGCTATTGGGTTCTGATCTGTACCTGTGATCGTGGCATTATTGGCAAAGACGTTTCCAGGAAAGCAGTTCATTTATTTGAAAACCTAACCGAAAGGATTTCACTTCCGAGAAATGAGTTGACATGTAAAGAGTCATTGTGCCTTGGGCTATAGAGGGTTCTTATTATAAATCACCTGGAGTAATAACAACCAATGAAGAGTAGGCAATATTCAACTGTATAAATTACATTGTCAGGATCTTGTCAGACACACAACTGCTGGAACTCGAACAGGTAACAAATGATTACTTCACTCTTTTTTCCCAGTTAAATAAACGTTAATAATAATCTTTTGTCGGTTTAATGTTTACATTTTAGAATTGTTTATTTCTAGTCTTTTAATTCCTACTTATGTGCAATGCAAAAATCTTTACCAAATATAAGCTTTCCTGTTTTTTACTTACCTGGATTGTGACTTTCACAACACGTTCCTATGGTTAACATTTTAATTTGTTTCTGGACATTTTTAAGATTGGAAATGTAAAGTTTTGCCATTTCTTATCCACTGATAGTTATAACCTGTTTCTTTATGTGTTCTTTCATCAGGCATCTGCAAACAGCCAAAGACGTTGGACCAGAAATCAGAAAACATCATTATCGCTGGTGCAGGTCAGTGAACTGTATTATATCAAATTAAATAAAAATCAGAGATACTTTTAACAATACCACTTTTTAATAAGTCAACGGAAATAGAATGTCTTTTTACCAACTTTAATTATATTCATTCAATCATTAGGAAATGCTTTATATATTTGAATCATGTAACACATCATTGAGAACAACGTTTGGGTATCCAGCTTGGGTAACTAACAGTCAAATCTTGAATAAATGAATCGGTTCTTTACTTTCTGCAAAAGAAATATAGAGGTTTTTTTTCTGAGAGCCAGCGTCTTTATTCGATGGATCCCATTTGGTGTAGTTGAAAAACATCTATAAGAAATAAAAAACTATGGTGAAATTTCAACTATTTATAAAGAAACCCAACTAAGCTTGATGGGAATGTCAACAGTTTTGCAGATATTTAGTCAATAACTAAAATATTGTGCATGGCAATTGATATCTATAACAAATATTGTGACAACCCAATAGTAGTTGGGGCATTTTACATTAAAAATAATGTCCACCTCATGATGGAAATGTAAGACGAGTAATAAGACAAAGACCATCAAAGTCTATTGTCTACACAAAGACATTCAAGGCAGTCGAATCGATCCAATAGTTGTGATATTTCGGCCAAATCCTAAACCACACCCTACCCCTACACACACCCCTCCGTTCGTGCGGAGGGTCCGTCACATTAAGTGCTGTTCCAAACCAACGAGTGTGGAGCGGTGTGGAGGGGGAGTGGGCTATCAAGCCCTCAAACAGCGAGTCTGCATCGGTGTTGACTGGAGACCGGTCTCTACCTGACCGGTCTCGACGCGGTGTGTGTGTCAGTCCAACACAGTCTCACGGCATTTCGTGTTATAGTCACAAAATTAATCTATTGATTCGTGTTCACCAACACGATTTCGTCATTTTTTTCGTGTCACACAGAACGATTTTAATAGCAATGTAAATAATAACAAATTAGAAGGAAAAACGGATACAAAAAAAAATACAGATTTCAGAATTCTGAGCCCCATTTATTTTCCTCGCGGATGGCAAAAAAACTCCGACATTATACAATTTAAAATAAAAGGGATGGTTAGGCTTAGTGTAAGATATTGAGTAAGTACATGTTTTTATGAACCACACAGCTTCCGGTCTTCCAAGACCCGACCGGACAAAAAGACGTGGTGCAGGCACGAAACATACTACCAATAGAAATACATTGCTTTTAAAATCGTTCTGTGTGGCACGAAAAAAATGCAAAAATCGTGTTGGTGAACACGAATCAATAGATCAAATAAATGTTGTGACTATAACACGAAATGCCGTGAGACTGGGTTGGTCCGTCAGGAAACACGCTGTTTACAAACAGTTCCAGCAAACATCCACTGATAAACTGCGATGTTAACAACCTCATGATGACCTCATATGTTTTAACTTAGGATCAAACCTGTGTTTAGTCTAGAAAAGGTAAATGTGTGCATTTTATTATAAAGTTGTGTATATTTACAGACTGTTGCAAAAACTAAGAAGCTTATAAACATCAACAAACTAAAACAGAAAATTAACATAATGAAAGATGTTTGGAGTTTTATTTTAGTTTTTTGTCAAAGAGATGCTGATTTGAAACACTTCCTGTTTCTGCCGGAGAGAGGGGAGGCCGTCCCAAAGCTTGCTGCTGTGTTTACTCCCTCCATCTGACAGGAGTTCACTACGTCACGGAGGGGGAATGTGTAGGGTGTAGGGCGTGGTTTGGGATTGGGCCGCCAAGGGGTGTACGAACCGATTGACGTCATCATCCATAGACCTGAGACACCATAGATTGGTACAGTGATGACGTATTTTTGTAGGCCGACCCGGAAGTGAGTGTACTGTGACAGTACAATGAAATGGTATCGATTATTGTACACTATAAGGAAATAAAAAGACTCCCCACAGGATGATCTTATCTGTCAGGAAGGATATTTTAATACCTTATCTCTCTTCATCATTAGAGGATACCTAAACCAAGGTGCAACAAAAATATGCTCTGTTAAAATCTGTTCAGTTGTGTGAACTTCCTTTTCCAATATTACATTGCATTTGTTTCTCTGTAGTTCCTGATTTCTCTTCATGCTGCAGTTTCAATCTTTCTATTCACACAAAGTAGAAGAATATCTCAGAAACAGAGCAGCAGATTATCAGTGTTGGATGTGAAGATGGGACACACTTGGCTCTCTCTACTGGGGTTTCTCTGTGAGTACTTTGAATGTTTTAATTTCCATTGATACAACTTTTTAAATACCTGAGGTTATGATGTGTCTGTTTAATAATGTCTGATGTAGTTTCAAACTTATTTCAGTGCGGAGTTTACTTTACCGTGGACAGGAGGCTCAAGGTAATTATACAATTTATTTCTTTTTTATTTACCAAATAAAGTAAAATCTACTTATTTAACTCTCCAGACAACATCCTCTTTGTGTGTGTTCCGTGTTGTCAATTTATTATAAATGTTTTTACAAAAAGAAAACACATTTTACCAGGGTTGCCAACTTTGGGTACCTGGCTGGAGTGAGATTTTGATATCATTGGTTTAATTACACATATGCACACTAAATGACTGCTATAGTGTCAGCAGCGGGACCTTAGCATATATATATGATCTATATACAATATATACAAATACACAATATTGGACACAGACTATAAAGGGCACACAGTTTCATTCACTAATGAAAGTCAAACACATGTTTGTTTCCACTGTTTTATTGTGTGCCTGTCGCGATAAGCAATTAATTGACTTATCGTACGATAAATAAAAATGAACTCGATAAATTGCCATTTACATGAGGACGTGACTAGCAGTTTGAAAGGATGTACTTGAAGTATTATTATTATATGTTATCATTATGTCAGTGGTCTAAAATGGTCATACAGCGGTGCAGACAATATTATCGTTTATCGCAATAATTTCCGGGAAAATGTATCCAACAAAATTAATGATCGTGAGAGGCCTATACATGAAACACACACACACACACACACACACACACACACACACACACACACACACACACACACACACACACACACACACACACACACACACACACACACACACACACACACACACACACACACACACACACACACACACACACACACACACACACACACACACACACACACACACACACACACACACACACACACACACACACACACACACCCCTACAGACTTACTCCAAACTGCCAAATATATTAATTAACGCACTCTCACTCTCATATACTCTTTGACTCTATGTTGGCCGAGTAGAACAATAAGCAGCAGACTTTACTTGTTATCATTTCTGCTGGATCTCAGATCTGCGCATGCGCAATACGGGTCGGGATTGACCAACCGGCTCCCACTGCTCTGCTGTCTGTTAGCGTTGTTAAGAGTGGTGGGGGCGGATCCACAGCTTGAGCAGCTGTCAACTCAACATTGTAAATAACCAATCAAAAACGATCGCAGGTTCATCTTGTTTTTGGCGTGAGAATAGTTTGGGCAGCGTGAGATTGAGAGTGAAAGCGTGTGTCACGCGCCAGATGCGTGAGAGCTGTTAACCCTGATTTTACTTCATGTATCTTGTGATGGTTTCTAGATGCTGTGCTGACCATTGAGCCAAACTGGGCCGTTTTTTTTTCTGGAGAGTCTGTTACCTTCAAGTGTGACATGACAGGAGGCAAAGGCAGCAACTGGTCTTACTCAATCCTCCAGGATGGTGGAGCATTTCTCCCGAACCACAAACAGGAGAAATATAAATTACATTCTCTAACTCCAGGCTACAGTGGTGCGTACCAATGTTTTTTTCATCAGAAGAACTCAACAAAGGAAAGCAATCAAATCTATCTAAATGTATCAGGTAAGTGATCAAAGTAATACCACCATGACCAAGTTCAATACAAACTATTTATTTTGAGCCATGTTGATATGAAAACCCAGTTTGGACAAGTTCTAATATAACCTGTGAACTATTTTAATATTTTAACATTAGAACAGCTTCACTGATGCTGTATAGGCAGGTGATGTATGCTGTACAATCCTGTGCTTTGTGTTATCACAAAATCACGAGTATTAAAATAAGTACAAAAAGACAGCTTCTTACATCAAAGCATTTACATAAAGATAATACTTTACCAATAAACCATGTTATACTTTATAACCCATCAGTTGACTTTTTTTACTGTATATAAATAAAAAGATTATAACGTTCACCCTTAAATTTGTTTTATACGTTAGTAGAAAATATGTAGGATCCAAGGAGAGCATTTAACCCGCCAACTATAAATCATAACTTTATCATTAAATCACTTTCCAACAGACACACCTCAGCCTGTCCTCTCTGTGTCTCCATCATGGCCGAGTCCTGGAGCCTCAGTAACTCTGAACTGCAGGGTTGATCATCCTTCTGCTGGCTGGAGCTTCTACTGGTATAAGGCTGTCCCCCAAAAGTCAGACTACTCCTACCGCTTTGAGCTGCTAGCTGGCAGCGAGAATGGGACTGAACAGCATCTCTTCATCATTGATGGACAAACACACACAGCAGGATATGTGTGCAGAGCAGGAAGAGGAGACCCAGTGTTTTACAGTTGGCACAGCAAACCTGCGTTTGTCTGGTCTGGAGGTCAGTGTGTTCTTCCTTTTTCTTCCTTCCTGTAGTTTTTACCACCATTAGGCCAAACAAAACGTCTTTATCGAAGTGTGTCTGGTCTGGAGGAATGTTTGTTTTGACTTTTCCATTATTACAAAATTGAATAAAGTCACTTATTTTGGGAACTTTTCTTTTACACCAGCATCAGGTCATAGTTCAGTTTTCAAAAGTATTCTCTAAAACAGAATGATGATGAATTTATTCAGCTTCTGGACTGAATTTGAACACGAGTTAATCTCCTGACCCTCTTTTCATCCGGACACATGAGTTGTTGTTCGTCATGGTTCAACCCTTAGACTTTGTAAATCCAAAACATAATCATATAAGGCTTCCCATTACATTGTAATTAGATATAACTGGTAAGGAATTCCTGTAACTTTTATCCATGTATTTTTCCTTTTAATGTTTATTTTATTAGCTTTTCTTTTTTAATGCTTAATGTCTTTCATTTTTTGTAAAGCACTTTGAATTGCCTTGTGTTGAAAAGTGCTGTATAAATAAACTTGCCTTGCCTTTATGTTTTTAGTTGGGAATATGTTTGAAGATATTTATCTGCTGGTTGAATGGTTTAAGACATAAACAATACATAATTAAAGAATGGTACTCGTACTTTCACCTTTGTTTTCCTCCTACTTTAGTTTGTTCCCGTTGTTTTTTAGGGTAAATTAAGTAGAAGTTTTGCTGTGCCAATGCATTGTCTTTTTCAGTTTGCATGGTTTAAATGTCCCCTCTTTGTGTGTTTCAGATATGAACTCAGCAGCGTCTCTCACAGTGAGTCCAGACAGTGTGCAGCACTTCACCAAAACGCCTGTGTCACTGAGCTGTGAGGGAAACTCCACTGAGTGGAGAGTGAGGATGCTTTCCAAACCTGACTACCTTTATCACTGTTCTATCTTGGGGACAATGACTGGATCCACATGCACCATAACCAGTTACAGGTTTAGTGGAGTGTTCTGGTGTGAGTCTGAATCAGGGCAGTTCAGTAATGCAGTCAACATCACTATGAAGTGTGAGTTTTAATTATTTAAAATGTTTGTTTCTGAAGTATTATATTGTTTTGAAATGTCAAGGTGAATCAATGTATCATCTTAAAACGTGCTAACATTCTCTTATGATGTCAACATTTACACTTTCATTCATAGGCATGTAAGTGTATTGTATCATGGTGCACAATTATAAGCTTTCTATGATTTTGTGGATTTTAATAGAGCGGTGCAGTGACGAGTCCAACAACCCGGAAGTGAGTTAGCATGTCACCACTTCCTGTTCCCTGGTCTCAGAGCCAATGGGATCTCTCCATAGGATTTAGAAATATAGCTAGAAATAAGGTCTGTGGTTGAGACGCATTTAAGAGACGGATCACGTTTTGTTCTACGACATTAAATCCATCAGCAGGGACCCCACAGGTGCTTTTTGAAGAGTTGACGTGTCTGAAAAACGATGGTTGTTACGAAGTGGCTGAATAGGAATACAGAAGTTGTCGAGGACGATGTACGTCATTACGCCGAACACGTAAACCCTCCTCTAAGTTTGTTTCCCCGTGTTCTGCTTGAAAGCAAGAACCTGCCTCCGGGAAACTGTTCAAAGAACGCTTCAACTCGTACCATTTAGAATCTGTATGTTTGAATATGGATCTTAAGTTGGCGTGGCGTTGAAGTCGTGCGACCCTGCTGTAGGTCCTTTATCGCATAACATTACATTTTGCTTCTGGCGATTCGATTTATGATTCGAAATTTATAAAAGTAGGGTAGACATGTGGAGATTATCCGGCTGAACAAAACGTGCATTTATCAAACAGGTTCATTTTCCACAGACATTATTTTGAGCTATTTTTCCAAAATCCTTTTGAGAAATCCCATTGCTTTGTTGTCGAGGGAACCCACGCGCAGCTTACTTCCGGGTAAATATGTCATCCCTGCACCGCTCTATTGTCATAACTTGTGTTCGATGCCAGAACGTCAATCATAAACCATTTGTTATGAAAGAAAAAAATTATATATAAATATGCTTAAACTATACGTCTTCTTGTTTGTTTCACCCTGCTTTAAACTTGTGTATTGAAAGCTATACAGTGGTTGTAAAAAGAACTGAAATCCATTTCTAAAGTAATTTATTAAACAACAGTTTGACTAAGAAATGTTGTGTACCATTTTAATCCTGCAAGGAATTGTGTAAATGCTTTTCAGTACATTTGAAGTCAAATACATGTTGATCACGTCATAAGTACACTTTAGGTTTGCATAGAGTATGGATGATTACCCCTCACGTGAAGTGCAGGGTGAGAGCTGTGAGCCTTTTTTTGTTTTGTTTTAGTAACATGTCAGAAACTAAACATTCAACAATAATATATACTTTTTTTTTAATGTATAATAATAATTATAACAAAGTACAAAACATTTAAAAAAAACAGTTCAACAGGTGCAAGAAGACGTTTCTGTTCCTACCCCCTCTAGCGTACTTTTCCTTATAAATAAAATATTAGATTACCGTCATCAGCGTCATGTTTGTCTTGTTTTTTTTACACAACAATCAAAAATAAATAACTTTTACAGTTACAAGAAATAACAAATATGATTTCACAGGTCCTGCTCATAACCATTCAGGAGTTGGCTTCTAAATAATGCTTTCAGTTTAGATGGACTTGGACAATATTTCAGTGCATCATTAGTTATTCCACAGAACTAACATGGGATGCAATGAAGTTTGGAAGTAGTTTCGTATTTTTTGAAAATGCAGTTTCCTCTCAACATGTGTATGTTTTCTCTCCGTGTGAAAAGTCCCTGGATATTATGAGGTAATTGTCGACTTGCGGCTTTGAACATCATTTGAATAGATTTGCACAAGTACTTGCGTACCATGCTGCGAATGGATCTGGCCCTTCCTACATCCAGGACATGGTTAAACTGTACACCCCAGCACGTGCACCCCGCTCTGCATTGGCCAAACTGCTAGAATCTTGAAGTGGATTCTAGCAGTTACTGGAAGCCAGTGAAGGGAGCGGAGGAGCGGCGTGGTGTGTTCCCCCAAACTTCCACACAGTACAATTAAGAGGAGATGAGACAAGGTTGTAACTTGTACTGCTTGTTGCTAGTGGATAGAGTACTAAAATAGAAAACAAATACATATTGTATCATACTATTTAGTTATTGTTGTTTGAAGTCAAGGTCAACTTACTAAATATCTTTAGAAGTGGCAGTTGTGAGAGTGAAGTGGGTATTGTTGAATGAATGCTTTTTTATAAGATAAAACAAATACATATAGCTAGATAGAAAAAGAATTACCAATTATACTATTCCCTTTTAGGACTACAACTTTACTCATGTGTTATACAATTTACAGCTACATTTGCATAACAGTACGATTATTAATTGGGTTCGAAGGGCCCTATGCTTTTTGGTGTTTCCCTTTCCTGTGTAATATAGACCTTTTTGAACAAAAACACCTTATCACAGTACAGGGAAAAAATACAATTAGGAAACCTGAACATGAGCATAATAGAGACCCTCTTAAGGTGCTCCAACTCATACGACCAACTGGGTCGATTGTTCAAGCGCTTAATACGACCTATAATCACGTTTGAAAGTGCTCCCGTTGAATGCAAACGTTACAGAGGGTCGTATATTCACAAATAACCCTCTCTGTAAAATCCTAAATTGTAGGATAGTTTGGCCATTAAACGCTTTTTGATTAGATTTCTAGCGAGAAGTGTATATTGTACTTTTGGAATCCACGTCCAGTCGATATGTAGGATCTATAGTTTGATAGATATTACGAAGGAGGATTTGAGGTATGCGGCAGCCTCCATGCAAAGTTACGGGTTGAAAACAGTATTTCCGGTCTTGACGTTTTCATAATAAAACCAATGATCAAATGATTACACAGTGATATCTGCACTACTCATCCACTAAAAAACATCAGTTTATCCTAGTTAATTATACGACATTTATTGGTTTAAATTGTGTACAATGCTTTTGTGTTTTTCCCATAGGTTTTTCTCTTTCGATTCTGAGACACATTTATTTTTTCAGAGGTTTTGATCAAACTACACCCATAATCCCGGATGTTTTAGCCGCAATGCATGTCGGGATATGGTGTTTATGTGATATGAAATCGGAAAACATTTAAAAAATAAAAATAATACTTTATTTTGAGTGTTCTTGCTTTTCTCTTTGGAAGTCGTCACATAACGGCATTGTAATACACGGTTCGGCTGCATTACATATTACTAGGGGTGTAACGGTATCCGCATTCGTCCCGTACCGTCACGGTTCGGACGTCACGGTTCGGCACATGCAGTCACACGGCGAATACGTCTTTTTTTTACGAGTGGGAAAAAAGTCTGTCCTTCAGGGCAGCATCCACTACACTATTTATAATCCAGGGGGCGGTATTGCGCCTAAAAGCTGTTTGCCAGCCGCCCTTAAACAACAAATGAAGAACAAGAAGAAACACAACAACAAAACGAACTAAATATAAGAAGAAGAAAGTTAGTATGGTGAGTTCAGATAACACACAGGAGCTAGAACCCACCTGCTTCTTTTAAATCAGCTGTGTGGGAACATTTCGGGTTCCCTGTGGACTACAATAACGATGAAGTGTGCGAGTGGTGGATCCGAGGGGGCGGTGTGTCGGCGTTGTTCGATAGCGGTGCGGTATGCTAATGGTAACACACGCCAAACATGCTAAATCACATCAGAAGGGATCACCCAGATTTGCCACTCACCGGAGCCCGGCAAAAGACAACAGCAGTTCAACAGCTGATCCCCGCTGTTTTAAGAAGCCAATAGACATGAGAGCAGAGAGACCAAAATAAATAACGGAAGCTTTTGGCATATGTTTTTCAACGACTTTGCATTTATAAAGAAACCAACTAAGCTTGGGAATGTCAACAGTTTTGCATATTTAGTCAATAACTAAAATATTGTGCATGGCAATTGATATCTATAACAAATATTGTGACAACCCAATAGTAGTTGGGGCATTTTACATTAAAAATAATGTCCACCTCATGATGGAAATGTAAGACGAGTAATAAGACAAAGACCATCAAAGTCTATTGTCTACACAAAGACATTCAAGGCAGTCGAATCGATCCAATAGTTGTGATATTTCGGCCAAATCCTAAACCACACCCTACCCCTACACACACCCCTCCGTTCGTGCGGAGGGTCCGTCACATTAAGTGCTGTTCCAAACCAACGAGTGTGGAGCGGTGTGGAGGGGGAGTGGGCTATCAAGCCCTCAAACAGCGAGTCTGCATCGGTGTTGACTGGAGACCGGTCTCTACCTGACCGGTCTCGACGCGGTGTGTGTGTCAGTCCAACACAGTCTCACGGCATTTCGTGTTATAGTCACAAAATTAATCTATTGATTCGTGTTCACCAACACGATTTCGTCATTTTTTTCGTGTCACACAGAACGATTTTAATAGCAATGTAAATAATAACAAATTAGAAGGAAAAACGGATACAAAAAAAAATACAGATTTCAGAATTCTGAGCCCCATTTATTTTCCTCGCGGATGGCAAAAAAACTCCGACATTATACAATTTAAAATAAAAGGGATGGTTAGGCTTAGTGTAAGATATTGAGTAAGTACATGTTTTTATGAACCACACAGCTTCCGGTCTTCCAAGACCCGACCGGACAAAAAGACGTGGTGCAGGCACGAAACATACTACCAATAGAAATACATTGCTTTTAAAATCGTTCTGTGTGGCACGAAAACAATTCAAAAATCGTGTTGGTGAACACGAATCAATAGATCAAATAAATGTTGTGACTATAACACGAAATGCCGTGAGACTGGGTTGGTCCGTCAGGAAACACGCTGTTTACAAACAGTTCCAGCAAACATCCACTGATAAACTGCGATGTTAACAACCTCATGATGACCTCATATGTTTTAACTTAGGATCAAACCTGTGTTTAGTCTAGAAAAGGTAAATGTGTGCATTTTATTATAAAGTTGTGTATATTTACAGACTGTTGCAAAAACTAAGAAGCTTATAAACATCAACAAACTAAAACAGAAAATTAACATAATGAAAGATGTTTGAGTTTTATTTTAGTTTTTTGTCAAAGAGATGCTGATTTGAAACACTTCCTGTTTCTGCCGGAAGAGAGGGGAGGCCGTCCCAAAGCTTGCTGCTGTGTTTACCTCCCTCCATCTGACAGGAGTTCACTACGTCACGGAGGGGGGAATGTTAGGGTGTAGGGCGTGGTTTGGGATTGGGCCGCCAAGGGGTGTACGAACCGATTGACGTCATCATCCATAGACCTGAGACACCATAGATTGGATACAGTGATGACGTATTTTTGTAGGCCGACCCGGAAGTGAGTGTACTGTGACAGTACAATGAAATGGTATCGATTATTGTACACTATAAGGAAATAAAAAGACTCCCCACAGGATGATCTTATCTGTCAGGAAGGATATTTTAATACCTTATCTCTCTTCATCATTAGAGGATACCTAAACCAAGGTGCAACAAAAATATGCTCTGTTAAAATCTGTTCAGTTGTGTGAACTTCCTTTTCCAATATTACATTGCATTTGTTTCTCTGTAGTTCCTGATTTCTCTTCATGCTGCAGTTTCAATCTTTCTATTCACACAAAGTAGAAGAATATCTCAGAAACAGAGCAGCAGATTATCAGTGTTGGATGTGAAGATGGGACACACTTGGCTCTCTCTACTGGGGTTTCTCTGTGAGTACTTTGAATGTTTTAATTTCCATTGATACAACTTTTTTAAATACCTGAGGTTATGATGTGTCTGTTTAAATGTCTGATGTAGTTTCAAACTTATTTCAGTGCGGAGTTTACTTTACCGTGGACAGGAGGCTCAAGGTAATTATACAATTTATTTCTTTTTTATTTACCAAATAAAGTAAAATCTACTTATTTAACTCTCCAGACAACATCCTCTTTGTGTGTGTTCCGTGTTGTCAATTTATTATAAATGTTTTTTACAAAAAGAAAACACATTTTACCAGGGTTGCCAACTTTGGGTACCTGGCTGGAGTGAGATTTTGATATCATTGGTTTAATTACACTATGCACACTAAATGACTGCTATAGTGTCAGCAGCGGGACCTTAGCATATATATATGATCTATATACAATATATACAAATACACAATATTGGACACAGACTATAAAGGGCACACAGTTTCATTCACTAATGAAAGTCAAACACATGTTTGTTTCCACTGTTTTATTGTGTGCCTGTCGCGATAAGCAATTAATTGACTATCGTACGATAAATAAAAATGAACTCGATAAATTGCCATTTACATGAGGACGTGACTAGCAGTTTGAAAGGATGTACTTGAAGTATTATTATTATATGTTATCATTATGTCAGTGGTCTAAAATGGTCATACAGCGGTGCAGACAATATTATCGTTTATCGCAATAATTGCCGGGAAAATGTATCCAACAAAATTAATGATCGTGAGAGGCCGATACAGGAAACACACACACACACACACACACACACACACACACACACACACACAACACACAACACACACACACACACACACACACACACACACACACACACACAACACACACACACACAACACACACACACACACACACACACACACACACACACACACACACACACACACACACACACACACAACACACACACACACACACACACACACACACACACCCCTAAGACTTACTCCAAACTTCCAAATATATTAATTAACGCACTCTCACTCTCATATACTCTTTGACTCTATGTTGGCCGAGTAGAACAATAAGCAGCAGACTTTACTTGTTATCATTTCTGCTGGATCTCAGATCTGCGCATGCGCAATACGGGTCGGGATTGACCAACCGGCTCCCACTGCTCTGCTGTCTGTTAGCGTTGTTAAGAGTGGTGGGGGCGGATCCACAGCTTGAGCAGCTGTCAACTCAACATTGTAAATAACCAATCAAAACGATCGCAGGTTCATCTTGTTTTTGGCGTGAGAATAGTTTGGGCAGCGTGAGATTGAGAGTGAAAGCGTGTGTGTCACGCGCCAGATGCGTGAGAGCTGTTAACCCTGATTTTACTTCATGTATCTTGTGATGGTTTCTAGATGCCTGTGCTGACCATTGAGCCAAACTGGGCCGGTTTTTTTTTCTGGAGAGTCTGTTACCTTCAAGTGTGACATGACAGGAGGCAAAGGCAGCAACTGGTCTTACTCAATCCTCCAGGATGGTGGAGCATTTCTCCCGAACCACAAACAGGAGAAATATAAATTACATTCTCTAACTCCAGGCTACAGTGGTGCGTACCAATGTTTTTTTCATCAGAAGAACTCAACAAAGGAAAGCAATCAAATCTATCTAAATGTATCAGGTAAGTGATCAAAGTAATACCCACCATGACCAAGTTCAATACAAACTATTTATTTTGAGCCATGTTGATATGAAAACCCAGTTTGGACAAGTTCTAATATAACCTGTGAACTATTTTAATATTTTAACATTAGAACAGCTTCACTGATGCTGTATAGGCAGGTGATGTATGCTGTACAATCCTGTGCTTTGTGTTATCACAAAATCACGAGTATTAAAATAAGTACAAAAAGACAGCTTCTTACATCAAAGCATTTACATAAAGATAATACTTTACCAATAACCATGTTATACTTTATAACCCATCAGTTGACTTTTTTACTGTATATAAATAAAAAGATTATAACGTTCACCCTTAAATTTGTTTTATACGTTAGTAGAAAATATGTAGGATCCAAGGAGAGCATTTAACCCGCCAACTATAAATCATAACTTTATCATTAAATCACTTTCCAACAGACACCACCTCAGCCTGTCCTCTCTGTGTCTCCATCATGGCCGAGTCCTGGAGCCTCAGTAACTCTGAACTGCAGGGTTGATCATCCTTCTGCTGGCTGGAGCTTCTACTGGTATAAGGCTGTCCCCCAAAAGTCAGACTACTCCTACCGCTTTGAGCTGCTAGCTGGCAGCGAGAATGGGACTGAACAGCATCTCTTCATCATTGATGGACAAACACACACAGCAGGATATGTGTGCAGAGCAGGAAGAGGAGACCCAGTGTTTTACAGTTGGCACAGCAAACCTGCGTTTGTCTGGTCTGGAGGTCAGTGTGTTCTTCCTTTTTCTTCCTTCCTGTAGTTTTTACCACCATTAGGCCAAACAAAACGTCTTTATCGAAGTGTGTCTGGTCTGGAGGAATGTTTGTTTTGACTTTTCCATTATTACAAAATTGAATAAAGTCACTTATTTTGGGAACTTTTCTTTTACACCAGCATCAGGTCATAGTTCAGTTTTCAAAAGTATTCTCTAAAACAGAATGATGATGAATTTATTCAGCTTCTGGACTGAATTTGAACACGAGTTAATCTCCTGACCCTCTTTTCATCCGGACACATGAGTTGTTGTTCGTCATGGTTCAACCCTTAGACTTTGTAAATCCAAAACCTAATCATATAAGGCTTCCCATTACATTGTAATTAGATATAACTGGTAAGGAATTCCTGTAACTTTTATCCATGTATTTTTCCTTTTAATGTTTATTTTATTAGCTTTTCTTTTTTAATGCTTAATGTCTTTCATTTTTTGTAAAGCACTTTGAATTGCCTTGTGTTGAAAAGTGCTGTATAAATAAACTTGCCTTGCCTTTATGTTTTTAGTTGGGAATATGTTTGAAGATATTTATCTGCTGGTTGAATGGTTTAAGACATAAACAATACATAATTAAAGAATGGTACTCGTACTTTCACCTTTGTTTTCCTCCTACTTTAGTTTGTTCCCGTTGTTTTTTTAGGGTAAATTAAGTAGAAGTTTTGCTGTGCCAATGCATTGTCTTTTTCAGTTTGCATGGTTTAAATGTCCCCTCTTTGTGTGTTTCAGATATGAACTCAGCAGCGTCTCTCACAGTGAGTCCAGACAGTGTGCAGCACTTCACCAAAACGCCTGTGTCACTGAGCTGTGAGGGAAACTCCACTGAGTGGAGAGTGAGGATGCTTTCCAAACCTGACTACCTTTATCACTGTTCTATCTTGGGGACAATGACTGGATCCACATGCACCATAACCAGTTACAGGTTTAGTGGAGTGTTCTGGTGTGAGTCTGAATCAGGGCAGTTCAGTAATGCAGTCAACATCACTATGAAGTGTGAGTTTTAATTATTTAAAATGTTTGTTTCTGAAGTATTATATTGTTTTGAAATGTCAAGGTGAATCAATGTATCATCTTAAAACGTGCTAACATTCTCTTATGATGTCAACATTTACACTTTCATTCATAGGCATGTAAGTGTATTGTATCATGGTGCACAATTATAAGCTTTCTATGATTTTGTGGATTTTAATAGAGCGGTGCAGTGACGAGTCCAACAACCCGGAAGTGAGTTAGCATGTCACCACTTCCTGTTCCCTGGTCTCAGAGCCAATGGGATCTCTCCATAGGATTTAGAAATATAGCTAGAAATAAGGTCTGTGGTTGAGACGCATTTAAGAGACGGATCACGTTTTGTTCTACGACATTAAATCCATCAGCAGGGACCCCACAGGTGCTTTTTGAAGAGTTGACGTGTCTGAAAAACGATGGTTGTTACGAAGTGGCTGAATAGGAATACAGAAGTTGTCGAGGACGATGTACGTCATTACGCCGAACACGTAAACCCTCCTCTAAGTTTGTTTCCCCGTGTTCTGCTTGAAAGCAAGAACCTGCCTCCGGGAAACTGTTCAAAGAAACGCTTCAACTCGTACCATTTAGAATCTGTATGTTTGAATATGGATCTTAAGTTGGCGTGGCGTTGAAGTCGTGCGACCCTGCTGTAGGTCCTTTATCGCATAACATTACATTTTGCTTCTGGCGATTCGATTTATGATTCGAAATTTATAAAAGTAGGGTAGACATGTGGAGATTATCCGGCTGAACAAAACGTGCATTTATCAAACAGGTTCATTTTCCACAGACATTATTTTGAGCTATTTTTCCAAAATCCTTTTGAGAAATCCCATTGCTTTGTTGTCGAGGGAACCCACGCGCAGCTTACTTCCGGGTAAATATGTCATCCCTGCACCGCTCTATTGTCATAACTTGTGTTCGATGCCAGAACGTCAATCATAAACCATTTGTTATGAAAGAAAAAAATTATATATAAATATGCTTAAACTATACGTCTTCTTGTTTGTTTCACCCTGCTTTAAACTTGTGTATTGAAAGCTATACAGTGGTTGTAAAAAGAACTGAAATCCATTTCTAAAGTAATTTATTAAACAACAGTTTGACTAAGAAATGTTGTGTACCATTTTAATCCTGCAAGGAATTGTGTAAATGCTTTTCAGTACATTTGAAGTCAAATACATGTTGATCACGTCATAAAGTACACTTTAGGTTTGCATAGAGTATGGATGATTTACCCCTCACGTGAAGTGCAGGGTGAGAGCTGTGAGCCTTTTTTTGTTTTGTTTTAGTAACATGTCAGAAACTAAACATTCAACAATAATATATACTTTTTTTTTTAATGTATAATAATAATTATAACAAAGTACAAAACATTTAAAAAAAACAGTTCAACAGGTGCAAGAAGACGTTTCTGTTCCTACCCCCTCTAGCGTACTTTTCCTTATAAATAAAATATTAGATTACCGTCATCAGCGTCATGTTTGTCTTGTTTTTTTTTACACAACAATCAAAAATAAATAACTTTTACAGTTACAAGAAATAACAAATATGATTTCACAGGTCCTGCTCATAACCATTCAGGAGTTGGCTTCTAAATAATGCTTTCAGTTTAGATGGACTTGGACAATATTTCAGTGCATCATTAGTTATTCCACAGACTAACATGGGATGCAATGAAGTTTGGAAGTAGTTTCGTATTTTTTGAAAATGCAGTTTCCTCTCAACATGTGTATGTTTTCTCTCCGTGTGAAAAGTCCCTGGATATTATGAGGTAATTGTCGACTTGCGGCTTTGAACATCATTTGAATAGATTTGCACAAGTACTTGCGTACCATGCTGCGAATGGATCTGGCCCTTCCTACATCCAGGACATGGTTAAACTGTACACCCCAGCACGTGCACCCCGCTCTGCATTGGCCAAACTGCTAGAATCTTGAAGTGGATTCTAGCAGTTACTGGAAGCCAGTGAAGGGAGCGGAGGAGCGGCGTGGTGTGTTCCCCCAAACTTCCACACAGTACAATTAAGAGGAGATGAGACAAGGTTGTAACTTGTACTGCTTGTTGCTAGTGGATAGAGTACTAAAATAGAAAACAAATACATATTGTATCATACTATTTAGTTATTGTTGTTTGAAGTCAAGGTCAACTTACTAAATATCTTTAGAAGTGGCAGTTGTGAGAGTGAAGTGGGTATTGTTGAATGAATGCTTTTTTATAAGATAAAACAAATACATATAGCTAGATAGAAAAAGAATTACCAATTATACTATTCCCTTTTAGGACTACAACTTTACTCATGTGTTATACAATTTACAGCTAAATTTGCATAACAGTACGATTATTAATTGGGTTCGAAGGGCCCTATGCTTTTTGGTGTTTTCCCTTTCCTGTGTAATATAGACCTTTTTGAACAAAAACACCTTATCACAGTACAGGGAAAAAATACAATTAGGAAACCTGAACATGAGCATAATAGAGACCCTCTTAAGGTGCTCCAACTCATACGACCAACTGGGTCGATTGTTCAAGCGCTTAATACGACCTATAATCACGTTTGAAAGTGCTCCCGTTGAATGCAAACGTTACAGAGGGTCGTATATTCACAAATAACCCTCTCTGTAAAATCCTAAATTGTAGGATAGTTTGGCCATTAAAACGCTTTTTGATTAGATTTCTAGCGAGAAGTGTATATTGTACTTTTGGAATCCACGTCCAGTCGATATGTAGGATCTATAGTTTGATAGATATTACGAAGAGGATTTGAGGTATGCGGCAGCCTCCATGCAAAGTTACGGGTTGAAAACAGTATTTCCGGTCTTGACGTTTTCATAATAAAACCAATGATCAAATGATTACACAGTGATATCTGCACTACTCATCCACTAAAAAACATCAGTTTATCCTAGTTAATTATACGACATTTATTGGTTTAAATTGTGTACAATGCTTTTGTGTTTTTCCCATAGGTTTTTCTCTTTCGATTCTGAGACACATTTATTTTTTCAGAGGTTTTGATCAAACTACACCCATAATCCCGGATGTTTTAGCCGCAATGCATGTCGGGATATGGTGTTTATGTGATATGAAATCGGAAAACATTTAAAAAAATAAAAATAATACTTTATTTTGAGTGTTCTTGCTTTTCTCTTTGGAAGTCGTCACATAACGGCATTGTAATACACGGTTCGGCTGCATTACATATTACTAGGGGTGTAACGGTATCCGCATTCGTCCCGTACCGTCACGGTTCGGACGTCACGGTTCGGCACATGCAGTCACACGGCGAATACGTCTTTTTTTTACGAGTGGGAAAAAAGTCTGTCCTTCAGGGCAGCATCCACTACACTATTTATAATCCAGGGGGCGGTATTGCGCCTAAAAGCTGTTTGCCAGCCGCCCTTAAACAACAAATGAAGAACAAGAAGAAACACAACAACAAAACGAACTAAATATAAGAAGAAGAAAAGTTAGTATGGTGAGTTCAGATAACACACAGGAGCTAGAACCCACCTGCTTCTTTTAAATCAGCTGTGTGGGAACATTTCGGGTTCCCTGTGGACTACAATAACGATGAAGTGTGCGAGTGGTGGATCCGAGGGGGCGGTGTGTCGGCGTTGTTCGATAGCGGTGCGGTATGCTAATGGTAACACACGCCAAACATGCTAAATCACATCAGAAGGGATCACCCAGATTTGCCACTCACCGGAGCCCGGCAAAAGACAACAGCAGTTCAACAGCTGATCCCCGCTGTTTTTAAGAAGCCAATAGACATGAGAGCAGAGAGACCAAAATAAATAACGGAAGCTTTTGGCATATGTTTTTCAACGACTTTGCACTCTGGAAACACTTTCTTATTATTTATGATGTAAGACATTCTTTTTAGTTTTACAGCTTGATGAAACCTTTTTGTTTGACATCAGCCATTATAGATAATATGCCCATCTGAGTGTGTGTGGTACTGTTTATGGTTTGTTTTTAACTGTTTAACACAGTTAATTATTCAAAATGTCAGAGTTCCTTATTTTGAGACTGAAACTTGCACTACTGTTCAAAAATAAATAACAACAAACCTGGAATTATGCATTTGGGACTTTTTTTTGCTTTTTCTTGTTGTACCGAACCGTACCGAACCGTGACCCCCAAACCGAGGTACGAACCGAACCGTGACTTCTGTGAACCGTTACACCCCTACATATTACATATCTGCCGTAGTTCTCTATTTATAGAGCCCTGATGAGAAGACCTCTGGTTCTGGACAAACTGTAAGAACTGCCGCCAAAACTGAATACGTGACGTAGATCATAAATATATCAACAATTAAACAACATCTTCCATTTCTTTTCACACAATACGTCTCCTTGTAGTATCAACACTAATTCGGCTGACTTTTATATTTGATCCAATTAGTAGATAGTCTGTATTTACACCATAACGGTGCACAGCTGATAGAAAGGGACTTGTAGTTTTTAAAGATATTATTTTCTGAACTACCTTTCCAACTCCTCATGCAGTTGACTGTTACAGGTCTATACAAGTTAATGGTACAATGCATAAGCTTCACATCGAGAGACTGAAACTGTATTTTCCTTTACCGTTCTGTTTTAATTTCACAATAAAGTTAATAGTAATATTATGTTTGATATTATTATGTTTTATTAACTAGACCACTGTTTTTTTTAACCCGCGCCGCCTAGTGGTTAAAGCAATGATAGAAATATAGAATAGAAAATATCAAGAAGATCAGGCCCGGTTCTACGGGGGTCCATAAAGGTGCATTGCACCCTCAGTTGAGTCGTTATGCACCCTCATTTGAAAAATGAAAAGTGAAAATAAAAGAAATATTAAAAGCGAAAAATATTACATTTGTAATAACAATAATAATAGTAGTAATAATAATAATAAAAAGAAGAAGAAGAATGTAGTTGAAATAAAATAAATTGTAATTGTGGTTAAATAGCATTGTCTGCTGCATTTATTTGGTCAATTTAAGCGGTAGGTAACGTTATTATGTCAGGTGTGCGTGACCTGTGCCCCTGCACGTTCGTCATCTGCAAGGTGCTTACACAGCAGTCAATGATGGATCAGAAAATGGTTAAAACAACCAGCCCTTATCGCCAGCATACACTGCATCTACTGCAGGTAATAACAGTTCAGATCATGGGGACATTACATTACCCGCAGCCACTGTCGTGGAGAGTCCAGAGCCTCTTTCAAGAAGAGATTGAAGGGCCATAATGACCATGTACCCTTGTGAGCTGTGCACCCTAATTTAATTTGATCACATGCTTTGTACTTCAATAGCACTTTTAAATTCGACAAGCAGGTCAGCACCGTATAGTAAAATCCTGCTTTTTTAAAATAAGACTATTGGCCAAAACCAAGTCGTATTTATCTTTTAAAGACCTGGAAAGGGTTATTAACGCCTTTGTGACCTCAAGACTGGACTATTGTAACGCTCTGTATGTGGGTATGGACCAGGCGTCAATTAGACGCCTGCAGCTAGTCCAAAACGCAGCTGCACGTCTCCTGACTGGCCACAAAAAGCGTGACCATATCACCCCAATTCTGGCCTCACTACACTGGCTTCCAGTCCGGTTCAGAATTGATTTTAAAATCCTTTCATTTGTTTTTAAAGCACTAAATGGGCTGGCTCCGGCCTATATAGCTGAACTCCTCCAGCGCTACACCCCAGGCAGAGCCTTAAGATCTGCTGACCAGCTGCTGCTGGTAGTGCCTAAGACCAGACTCAAAACCCGAGGGCACCGAGCCTTCGCAGCAGCTGGCTCCAGGCTCTGGAACACTCTTGCCCTCCATGTGAGGTCGGCCCAGACCCTAGGGGCTTTTAAATCCACACTGAAGACACACTACTTCTCTCTGGCCTTCTAGTCAGAGTGGGGTCACGACTCCTGACTGTTCCATGTGTTGTTTTGATCTGTTGTGATTTATTGTCTTTTATTGTGATGTAATGTGTTTTTATGTGTTTAAATTACATGTACAGCACTTTGGCTCGACCAAAATCGTTTTTAAATGTGCTCTACAAATAAAATTTGATTTGATTGTACTGGTGGGTCTCTTGTGCACTCATCCTAGGCTGAGATTGATATTGAAAGTGGATGAGATTGTTGATGATGTTGGAAATTGTTGATAATATTGGTGATGTTGTTAATGATGTCAGGAATTATGTCTTGAATGTTGTTGTATTATTGTTGTATTATTGTTGTATTGTTTTACGTGTCGGACCCCAGGAAGAGTAGCTTTTGTCAAGAGCACAAGCTAATGGGCATCCTTAATAAACATAAACACTAACGTCCTCCCGCCTCGCCCACAGAGGCGGAGCAGCTGCAGCCGTCTTCGTTGCCCCAAACACCGCCACCCCTCAGCGCCCACAAGTGCCAGAGGACCTCGGCAAAACAGAGCCTGCCCAGGTATATTTAAAAAGTACCCAACTCGCCTGTACAGTGGGGTAAGACAGAGATTGGCTGGAATATTCATGTGAAAAATATGTCATCTTCCCGCTCATCCTAATTTTCGGCCTTGATGTAACAATATTCACAATTAAGTAAATCTAACACCCTTTTCACCCATGCAGTTACACTTTTCATTTGCCCTAGACCAGTGGTTCTCAAATGGGGGTACGCGGACCCCTAGGGGTACGTTGGGGTACTTCAGGGGGTACGTGAGATGTATTTGATGTTAATGAAAAAAACAAACATAAGTAATGCATTTAAACAAACTACTAATAGCAGATGAACTACTTTATTCAAAGGTTTACAGAAATTCTGGATAATAAAATGGGAAAAATAAACGGGGTGCTCTCTTTTCCTCTCCCTCTCCTGACAGCCAGTCTCGTGCAGCTCGCTGAACCTGTGATGAGTGACCCGACAGTAAAGAATACACATATTTATCACTAGTTTAGCTAGTTCCAGAGTAGATCAACTTGCTAAGTGTGTTAGGTCTAACTAGTGTATTTTGCTCCGCTCAACGGTCCGTCACAGCGGGGGAGCTGTGATCACGAAGAGCTGCGTGTTCTCTGTCAGCAGCAGCTGATCTGATCTCTCTCTCGCGTCCGGTTAGACTTCACTCGCGTTTATGTCCAAATCTATCAGATCTAGTTAGTTCTAGCTAATAATATGACTGCCTGCTTATCAAAGGACCTAAACAATAAGCGTTGCTTGGCAACGGCGTGTGGCCGCAAAGTATAGCACAGCATTATGCATAATGTTTATATGAGGGAGGGGTCAACATCCCATGCTCATAAAATGCTCATATTTTTTTCTCTTCATTCCCCACGCCCCAAAATAAATAAATATACCAATTTGAGGAAAAGTAACAAAGTTTGAGCAGTGTGGGTTTTATATTAACAGAGTTGCACATATTTCAAAACGTGAAGTGTAATAACTGCAGTTTGCCTCCCTGTCAGAATGACAAAGATCCTCAGTGAAGCACAAGCCCATGTTTCACTACATTGAGTACAACTTATTAAAAAGATCAGTTCAATGCAGCTAATGTCGTCTCAGTGTTATTGCATGATGTTAAAATGGGTTTGCCATGAATTTAGTGATGGATTGTAAACATTTTAAATGTAGCATTTAAGTGTTTCTCAGTTACAAGGTTGTTGTTTAATAAATCAGACACTGATGGTGCAGCACTGTACTGTACCTGTTTATAGGCATTTCCCCCCTAACAAATAGTTTTTGTGCTGATCAGGGGGTACTTGCTGATTTTTTTTTTCAAAGGGGGTACATTATTGAAAAAAGTTTGAGAACCACTGCCCTAGACGATGGGCGCTGTAAGTGATGAAAGTGAGGTGTGTCCGCGGCCAACACCCCCCACTTTCATCACTTACAGCGCCAATCGCCTGAACACTGCTGGCTTATCAGGCGTCCGCAGCTCACAGCCAAAGTGGGCGTGGGAGCGAGGGAGCGAGAGAGATAAATGCAATTTATGAAAACAAATATTTCCAATGCACACCTTTATGATTATTGGGATAAACAGGTTTGAAATCATTTCAATGTATACTATAGGACAGTAAACCAAAAATATCGTTAAAAACTGGAGAGATAAAAGATTATGCACAAATAAGCCTTTTTTAAGGTGTTGTTCAACAGGATATCGTGTGCCGGTGGGGGGATTTTAGGGAATTAATATTTTTTTTGTCAGAAACGAAACTGAAACAGTTCAGAATTAACAAATAGGAGGAGAGACCGAGAGACAGATCACTCAGAGGATCGCGAGGAGAGAGAGACAAGGTAAGATGCAGTTTGACAGCTAATCTGAAGTAAAAGTACTCATAATGCAGATTTCATTTCAGAATAATATGATATGTTTTGATTATAATTATTGATGCATTTAAGTGTTATGAAAGCTGGTGAAGGTGCAGCTAGTTTTAATGACTTTGTATAGGCTACTGCATGGTTGTGAATTTACTCCTGGTGTCTAAAGTCTGATTTAAATGTATATTATATTTCAGATCATTAATCCAAATCTGTAAAGAAGCTAAAGGTATTACAAATGTTTAGTGAAGTTAAAGTACACCATTTACCTCTAAATTGTAGAGGAATAGAAGTACAATTTAAAAACTCGAGTACAACTTCAAAATCTTACTTAAGTAGCCTACAGTACTTAAGTAAATTATTCGTTACTTCCACCACTGATCTTTTCGCCTAGGGCGCCATATCTGGGGGGGCGCTGCACTTGCAGCTCTGGGAGGGAAAAACCCTTTGTGACTGTCGCCGCTCTGCCCGCTCATCCTAATTTTCGGCCTTGATGTAACAATATTCACAATTAAGTAAATCTAACACCCTTTTCACCCATGCAGTTACACTTTTCATTTGCCCTAGACAATGGGCGTTGTAAGTGATGAAAGTGGGGTGTGTTGGCCCCCACTTTCATCACTTACAGCCAACACTGTGGCTTATCAGGCGTCCGCGGCCAACACCCCCCCCTTTCATCACTTACAGCGCCCATCGCCTGATCGCTTATCAGGCGTCCGCAGCTCACAGCCAAAGTGGGCGTGGGAGCGAGCGAGAGAGATAAATGCAATTTATGAAAACAAATATTTCCAATGCACACCTTTATAATTATTGGGATAAACTTAAAGTAGCAGAGCTCTGTGACCGGATATAGTTTTTTTTCGGCTTAGTGAACGTGCTCCAATTTAACCCCTGCATACAGTACTGCCAAAGCTCTGTATAGTTGCAACATCTATAGAGTACCACAGTGACGCGTCCTAAAACCCGGAAGTAAGTTAGCATTTTACCACTTCTGGTTCCTTCGCCAAAAAGCAATGCCATTTCTCAGATTTTGGAAAATAGCTGGAAATAAGGTCTGTGGTTGACACAAATTGAAGAGACAGATCACGTTTTGTTGAGCACACATACGGGTACTTCTGCTCTGACAACCAGGCATGATGGTTCTGTGACGTTTCGCTCTCTCAAAAGTTTGGCCATTTTGACTTCATGCGTCAATCAGCAGCTCTCAACGGAAAGAACGAGACCCCGCCTCCCACGCTGTATCCAGTTCTTGTTGCAACCTTTATAGTCTATGGTTGCAACACAGGCCGTTTCTCAATGTGAAGTAGAGCTTCTGCAGAGCCACTATTTCAAGTATACTACGTCATCGAGTGGCGCCGAAGGACTGTTTGAATGCCCAGCATTCGGTGCCACTCGATGAAGTAGTATACTTGAAATAGAGAGGCAAAGTCCCTCCCTTTCCGGGGGAGCTCCATGGGACCTTATTTCGGAAAAAGTATGTATTGCAGTCAATGGGGAGAGAAAGATTATCTTTCGATTCCAATTGAATTGTGCCACATATGATTTTTTTCAAATTAAAAGATAATTAAATGTGTCGTAAAACTGTGAAGTAACACTTTTTTTGTGTGAAACCGCTCAATGAACTACATCTCCCGTCTCGCACCACACACCAAGACGGCCGTCACGTTAGCACATTTCACTTCTTTTGTTTAAAGTATTAAACGAGGTGAAAATCACTCCAAGTCTGGGCATGTTGAGAGCTGTACATACACACAAGCAGGGCCGCCTTAATGCACGGGCTGACCTGGGCTGAAGCCCAGGGGCCTACGGATATCAGGGGCCTATCATGAGCCAATAAAAAAGTATAAAATTTTTTTTTTTTCGGATGTTTTTGAAAAACATTTAAATAAACAAAGTCTTGGCTTTCAGAATATGAAACTTTTATTTCCAAAATCACACGATAAATACATTTTTGAAGCTTGTAAAGGGAAGATGACAGCTCTCACTCGCCACTCACTCCCCCTCCCTCCGGCTGAAATTATGAATGTAAGGCGTATAGTAATCATAGATAACACGTCAGGGTCCGTTACAGTTTGTTTTCATCTAGTTTCAAATAAACAAAGTCTTGGCTTTCACAATATTAAACTTGTTTCGACAAATTCAGATGATAAATACAACGTTGAAGCTTCGGCATAATTACAAGCGGAGAACGGAGTAACTTGACGTCACAGCAGGCATAACAACAGCCGGTGTTTCTCGAGAGTGTTTTCCCCGGTACACAAACACAATACACACAAACGCAAAATTACACAAACACACACGCACGCACGCACACACACACACACACACACACACACACACACACACACACACACACACACACACACACACACACACACACACACACACACACACACACACACACACACACACACACACACACACACACACACACACACACACACACACACACACACACACACACACACACACACACACACACACACAACGAAAATATCTTCCCTCCGTAGTATTTTGATAATTTGCTCCGCTAATCAATCAGATCGATGGATTCCAGAGATGACTCCGAAACAGTCAGTGGGCACCACGTAACAGCCAATCAGAAAGAGAATATGTTTCACATGTGCCTTATTCAAATTGCGAGTGATTGAGTGACAGATGAAGGTTGTTTAGGAGAAAAAGTTTGAGAAGAAAAAGTTTGAGAGTGGCGCTCGGAAAAGGAAATTGTTGAGGGAAAAGGAGTTTCGAGACCAGCAGCTATTACAAAAAATGCCGAAGCTTACAGGTTATTTTAAACCTGTAGGCCGGGATGAGGAGGAAGGACAGATGGAGTTCTGTGCTGAGCGGTAGCGGTGCCGGCCGCGGGGCCTCGGAGCCAAGTAGGCCGTCTGGTTCTGATAGCGATGGAGTAGCGGGAGAGGAAAAACAGACAGGAGGGAGGGAGGGGAGGAGATGAGAGGACGACGAGGACTTGCTACGTGGAGGGGAGCCAACGGCAACCGGACAAATACATGAGGGAGCGACGATACGTCACTCATCTGGAGGAGAGGACCAGGCGCGCGTAGAGCAGAGTGGAGAAGTGCGATCACAGAGCCTGCCGAGGCTATACATGACTTTCATTTGTTGTTTAAATAGGGGGCCTACAAAACCATCAGCCCCAGGGCCTGATGGCAGGTTAAGGCGGGCCTGCACACAAGGGGAGTTAGTCGGTTCCATAAGAGCCAGCATGCGGGACCGGGATTCTGGCATTTGTAGTCTTTCTAGT
Organism: Pseudochaenichthys georgianus; assembly: GCF_902827115.2. Lineage (NCBI taxonomy): Eukaryota > Metazoa > Chordata > Actinopteri > Perciformes > Channichthyidae > Pseudochaenichthys > Pseudochaenichthys georgianus. Next base: position 4,473,660 of record NC_047520.1, read on the forward strand.
TGCGTATTTTTCATAGTCTTATATTTCAACAGTTTTACGACAAACTGTGACTTTTTTTACATGAGATTGACAAACATCATATTCAATTCAAACGGGATAGAAAGATAAGTTTTCTCTCTCCATTGACTTCAATACATACTTTTTCCGAAATAAGGTCCCATGGGGCGGAAGTAGATGGGCGGGACTTCGCCTCTCTATAGTGAAGGCTTCTCAGTACTCTAATTTCCCCTCCTCGGCTCCTCGACTCCTCAGCCCTCCGGTAGTGACCCCATACTTGCCAACCCTCCTGATTTTCGCAGGAGACTCATTACCCTCTCCCGGTTTCCTCCCGGGGTCATATTTCTCCTGCATTTCTCCCGATTCCTGACAAAATCAGATTTACTCAAGTGTTTCCACTCGGACTTTAATACAGCTACACCATTGTTTGGTTTCCATGGTAGCGCGTCTCTTTAGTAGCGTGCAACTGAAAGTCTGAGAGGGTGAGGAAGATAGTCACAGAACAAGAATCGACAACTCAACCCTCTGCTCACTCCTTTCCTGTAAAATACAGGTCCAGCCCACACACATGCTCCATCAAGGATGGTGCTACGGGCCGCAAGGCAGTGCACTTACACCTACAATAAGCATGTTAATGTTAATCTAATACAGCTCCGGCGATCCACTAGCACCACCACCCCACCCACCGCGGTGGTTTTGGAAATGCTCCCGATTTCTGAGGTCTCAAGGTTGGCAAGTATGAGTGACCCGGAAGTGGATATCAGCACGCCATGTTGAAGGACATCTCATTTCTCTAAATGCACATCGAGGACCGAGCATCGAGCATCGCTCTCTGGAGGAGCTATAACCGAGGATACACTGATGGTTCCTCCACGGCTCCTCCGCGGATGCATTTCCGGGAACGGTGGAGGAGTGACGCACGGCCGGACTTATCTCAGCCAATGACAGCTCTGCATGCATCCCCTAGATATTACTTTAGTAACTGCTCTCATCGCAACGCGATGTTTACAGTGAGAACAGCTGTGAGGTCCGTGCAGAAAGCAGAGCAGTGTGTAAAATATATATCACTCAGTATAACAGGCCCACATTACTCTCTGTATTTGTATGCTGTAGTTAAGTAGATATCTACAAACAAGGAGTTGATATTTTTCTAAGACCATTAGGAAATGTAGGTGTGTGTGGTTCAGTGCGTAGATGCGGCGGACAGACGGGTCTCAGTTGGTTTGGTGTCCTACTGTATGCTTACTTTTAATACTAAATTAAATAACAATAAGTCCTCCAACTCATACGACCAAATATGTTGTTTGTTCAAGCGCTTAATACGTCTTATAATTACGTTTGAAAGTGCTCCCGTTCAATGCAAACGTTACAGATGGTCGTTTATTCACAAATAACCCTCTCTGTAAAATCCTAAATTGTAGGATAGTTTGGCCATTAAAACGCTTTTTGATTAGATTTCTAGCGAGAAGTTTATATTGTACTTTTAGAATCCACGTCCAGTCGATATGTAGGATCTATAGTTTGATAGATATTACGAAGATGATTTGAGGTATGCGGCAGCCTCCATGTAAAGTTACGGGTTCAAAACAGTATTTCCGGTATCGACGTTTTCATAATAAAACCAATGATCAAATGATTTAACAGTGATATCTGCAGTACTCATCCACTAAAAAACATCAGTTTATCCTTGTTATACGACATTAATTGGTTTAAATTGTGTACAATGCTTTCGTGTTTTCCCCATAGGTTTTTCTCTTTCGATTCTGAGAGACACATTTATTTTTTCAGAGGTTTTGATAGGCTAAAACATCGAACTACACCCATAATCTTGGATGTTTTAGCCGCAATGCATGTTGGGATATGGTGTTTATGCGATATGAAATCGGAAAACATTTAAAAAACAAAAATAAAAATACTTTATTTTGAGTGTTCTTGCTTTTCTGTTTGGAATTCATCACATAACGGCATTGTAATACACAGTTTGGCTGCATTCAATATTACACATCTGCCGTAGTTCTCTATTTAATTAATTAGAGCCCTGATGAGAAGACTTCTGGACAAACTGGAAGAAATGCTGCGAAAACTGAATATGTGACGTGGATCATAAATATATCAGCAATTAAACAACATCTTCCATTTCTTTTCACTCAATACGTCTCCTTGCAGTATCAACACTAATTCGGCTGACTTTTATATTTGATCCAATTGGTAGATAGGCTGTGTTTACACCATAACGGTGCACAGCTGATAGAAAGGGACGTTTTTGTAGTTTTTAAAGATATTACTGATTTACTGAACTACCTTTCCAACTCCTCATGCAGTTGACTGTTACAGGTCTATACAGGTTCATGGTACAATGCATAAGCTTCAAATCGAGAGACTGAAACTGTATTTTCCTTTACCGTTCTGTTTTAATTTCACAATAAAGTTAATAGTCATATTATGTTTGATATTATTATGTTTTATTAACTAGACCACTGTTTTGTTAACCCGCACCACCTAGTGGTTAAAGCACGTTATTGAATTTAGTTGTTGAATAAGTTATATTTGATGAAAACATTTAAATATTAAGAGTAGCCTCCATACAAAATAGGGGTCAAGGATAGAATATAGATTAGAAAATATCAAGAAGATTCTGTAGTGATTTTGCAATAAAACAGTTTAGTGCAGGACGTCCAAAGATAGAACAGACAAACTAAAATGGCTGAATTTGACTCAGGTGTAACTAAAGTCTGATTTAAGGGTTGTTTATATTTCACATCATTAATCAGAATCTGCAAAGTAACAAAAATAAATGTAGTGGAGTAAAAATACCAGGTTAACCTCTGAATTGTAGTGGAGTAGAACGAAGTAGTACATGCTGCTGTAACAAAAACCTTTCCCAACTTGGGATCAATAAAGTATCTTATCTTAAGATGATTGATGGCTATGCCATATTTACTAAATGTGCATCTGAACCTTGACGAGTGCATGTTTCAGACTTATCAATTAACAACAGGGGTCACAGACATAAGACCAGCTGTTAAATAAAGCTCTTCTGACCTTAGCTGTCATATGGGTATACTAATGCTGCCCATTATGGACAAAAGCAATTTTCACCCATTTATTAATTATATTTTTTAAATGCGATAACACCACTGTGTGTCGTATCCCCTAAACCTCCAGGGGCGTAAACAGTTCAATACTGGCAACTTCTAATTGTGGGAAATACGAAAACGTCTTTTAAAACTACATTTCCCAGTAGAGACGTGCCATAGAACATGTTGCGAAACACACAATAGCGAGCATTTGTAATTCGGGGGGGGGGGGGGGGCTGGACCCGGGGGCTGGACCCATCCAGTTTTGGATAGTCTGCCGTGGTTCCATTCCATTTCAAAGAGCTGTTTGACGCTCAGCGTAACCTTGTCACACTGCTACTCCAACATCAAATCACAGAGCTTGAGGACTAATCACAGGGTTTGTAAAGCAAGGCGGATGTTGTAGTCCCAAACGATAGCTGTGGATTCTGGGTAGTGTAGTGTCTTCGGAAACTCTGTAGTGTCTAAACTCCGAAAAAAAAAAAATGTTTTCCCCGAATTGAAGGTTAAAAACACAAAAGCATTGTACACAATTTAAACCAATCAATATTGTGTAATTTTTTGCCCCACTGTAACACGTAATTTAGAACAACATTTGGGTATCCAGGTTGGGTAAAACTGTATGGTGGGTAACTAATAGTAACATCTTGAATAAATCAATCGGTTCTTTACTTTCTGCAAAAAAATATAGAGGTTTTTTTTCTGAGAGCCAGTGTCTTTATTCGATGGATCCCAATTGGTGTAGTTTAAAAATATCTATAAGAAGTAAAAAAAACTATTTATAAAGAAAACCAACAAAAGTGGTTTGAGCTTGATGGGAATGTCAACAGTTTTTCAGATATTTAGCCAATTACTAAATTATTGTGCATGGCAATTGATATCTATAACAAATATTGTGCATGGCAATTGATATCTATAACAAATATTGTGGCAACCCAATAGTAGTTGGGGCATATTACATTAAAACAAATGTCAATAGTTGTGATATTTCAAGTGGTGTACAAACCGATTGACGTCATCATCTGTTGTTATCCCCCCTTTAGGTGTGTGAATACTGCTGCAGTACATTTGTGGCGCATTAGCATCAAGTGAAGAACACACTTTCATCTTTAGCTCACCGTAATGGAGTCGACAGTGGAGGAAAGAGTTGAACAGCTCAAGCAACTGCTATCATCAGAGAATTTGTCACAAAACAATAAGTCCCCAAAGATGCAACTATTCTCTTTTTTGGCGATGTTGAACGCATACGATCCTGAGGCCTACCTCCTGATGTCTGAGTGTCAACAGATCCTCGGACCACCTGATCCCATCCATGGCGGCCCCCCCTTTGAAAAACGAATGGAGCCTTTCATTGACTTTATCAACATATCCGGTCCGTCTGAACCCAAATGTTCGATTTACCAAGTGTTCGCGAAGAGTGCTGTGAACGAACTAGCTGCCCTAGGTCTTTCCAGGAGTGCTACCATGAAGGAGTTAATGGTTTCACTCTGTGGAGATCAGATTCAGCCACATATAATCGACTCCATTAAAACATTGCTGACAACGAGAGTAGTGGAAGAAAAGGGTAGAGAGAAGTTCTCAAGGTTGATTTCAGACATACAGGAGAAAGAGAGTTTCTACAAGGCTGTGTCTGTATTGAAAACCGCAGCTTATAAACTGACAGGGAACACCATTTTCCCCCAAACACTTTCTCGTCTCTATTACGTCAAAGGAGGCATCATTGACTATACAAAAGCTGAGGAGTGGGCTAATACTGCCATTAGAAGAGCTCCAAAAAACTCTTATGTTGCTGACACTCTCGGGCAGGTTCATAAGAACCAATTTTTGGGGGAATCAAAACCTGAGGAAATCTTACGCAAGGCAAAAGTGGCCTTCCAAGCCTTTAAAGATGTTGAGGTGAAAGCTGACGAAGAAGTGAGCCCAGACATGGTAGACTCAGCAGGTACTGAAAGCACTTCAGTTACCTTCAACAACAGAGGCTACTTTGGCTTCATGCAAGTGGCAAAGATAGCCTTTGAGAAACTCAGCGGGTGCAAACTGAATCCCTCACTGAATCACAGCTTCATCCAGGAGAAGAAAATGGAAGTTGAAGCCAAGTTTGCCTTCTTCCAATGGTACCTCGCCTATTCTCAGCCTGACATGCAATCTTTGGAGCCATCTTTCTTCTGGAAGGATGTTGTTCTTTGTTACGAAATGTACACAACGAACAAAGCAACTGAGTCCATCACCTTTGCAGGCCTCCTCGATAGTCTGAATCGAGGCCTTTTCACTTCAAAGGGAAGGCGCGCTTTGTTTGAGGAGCACCAGGAAACAGTGTCTGATTTGGAGGCGAACCAAGTCTTTTTGAAAGCCAACTACGAGGTCAACTTTGATGTCAAAGCAGCTGAAATGTACATTCTCTCTAACATCAACTTGAGCAACAAGATGCACAACTCTCCTCTGCTCACCCCGGTGAAAGAACTCCAAGCAATAATAGACCGATTCTTGGACACAGAAAAACGCTGCAGAAGCCCTGAGTTTTACCTTTTGGTTCTGCTGTTGTTTTGGTCTGACGGACAATCTCTGGCCGTGCAGGACGAGGAGAATGAAGAAGACGAACAACAGAGCACAGAGGATGACCTTTTGGAGGACACAACGTGGGAGGATGAGGCAAGCGATGATGATCAAGAAACCAGAGAAGAGCTTGGACAACTTTCTCTTGACCGCTTACTTGACCCTGATCTGCAAGAGTATGTCACATTAATGGAGCAAGCTTTTGAGACAACCAAATATGCCAAGTACCTTCGAGGTCGGTACCTTTTGCCTCTCTTCTTTCTGGGGAAGGGCTCTGGACTTCGCAAATGGATTCACAAATCAAAGTTGGATGCAATTGTGGAAGAAAAAGTGCACGCTGAGCTATCTGATGAACAAGGGGAGAGAACGAAAGAGAAATGGAGGCGGATCCATAACATGTGGATCACAGGGGATGTGTGGCGAATCCAAGAAATCCAAGACATGCTGAGCCCAATCAACGTGGAGCCATGCCAGTCTCCACTATCTCCACAGGATCACAAGATGGTGTATGTTTCGGCTGGGGGGAAGAAAATAGAAGCTAAAACCATAGTTTACCCTGATGATGATTCAGCGCCAGGCCCAATGCTTTCCTATCTTGGCTTCACCATCCAGGGTCCTCTCGTCTTCAGAGTGAAGAGCATGTCTGGACAGTGATTGCATGAATGACCACTTTGGGACTACAAGATGAATGTCAGTTCCAAGTGTCATGGCCACCCATTCAGAAGTTGCTGAGATATGTCAGTCTGGACAAAAATGGTGGACTGACCAACATTGTTATCCCTAGAGCCTGCCTAATGTGTTTTACACAAACGTTGCATTTGTAACAGAAAGATACAAAAATCATGAAAAATAGGTTACTAATTATTTTTGGTGAATTGGTGTTGAATAGAGATTCTCTCAAAATCAGATATTCATTCTTGACTACTTTAACCTTATCCGTATCTTAACCACGTGGCTTCCATTTTAATAATGCTGGTAGTGTAATTGAATATAATGAGTATTGAGTCTGATTTCATATCAAAGACATTTTTATTTTAATGTGCTTTTTACAATTGTCAGGATTGGGGAATATAGGACCCAAATGCAGTAAAAGACAACACATCTTACATTTTGTAATATACAAGAAGAGACTATTGGCCATTTATTTTATGACTGCTTGTATTGTAGAATATTGTGGTATGTAGAATGTTTTATTCGGAAAAAGACGGGACACAAAGTTCAACTCCAGGACAAAGACATTCTTTTGTACTTCAGGGATGATAGTATGGTTGCAGATTTTGTCTTTTTTGTGCAATTAATTGTATTTTTAGGGACATTTCATATCCATGAAAATAAATGGGCTGACTACAAACCACATTTTGTACATTTCTATCAAGAATGTAAACAATATATTAGCACTATTAAGAACATTAGGAATAAGAAGGCAATCAAAACTAATTTTAAAGTATCAAAATGTATTTTTCTTTCTTTTTTTCTTTATTTACTGCATATGTAATGTCTTGTTGCTTTGTAATTCTGCCCATGGACTTTGTCTGTTGTACAGTATGTCAAGATGAATAAAAAATATACATACAAAAAGAGTATTGTATTAAATACACAGAAGGGTAATCACAAGGTGAAACACAACAGGTGAACACAATGAGACAATCAGACACAGGAAGACCAGACACGGAGAGAACAGAATTTCACAAATAAAACCATGACTAAACACACAAAACTAAAATCATGACAACGATGTACTTTTCCAACACAGCCTACAATACATGCATATTAAAATAAATAGGAGACGGAATTGATTGTATTTGCAGTTCTTGTATTTTTTGAGTTCTTAGTTGTATTTGTTGCTAATTTATTATGTATTAAAGGAACATACAAATATCTTTGGAAATAATGTATGCATGTTTGTTGTTTTGGCAATATATGTATTTACATATTAGAGTTTTGATAAAAATAAGGCCTGTTTTAAAAACCGTGCGGTCAAGCAATAGTGAAACAACGCTAATAACCAGTGGTAGAAAGTAATACATTTACACACATTTACTGTACTTAAGTACACATTCGAGTTACTTGTATTTCCATGTTATACTACTTTATACTTCTACTGTACATTTTGGAAGCCAAGTGTGTACTACAGTGAGGTGATGTGACTTTTTCTGTGGTATTTCAATAATTGTTCCATAAAGTTGGAAACAAATGTGTGTATGAAATATTTTGCTAAAATAAACAAATGACTTATTACACATTCTGGTATTCCACCACTGGATAAAACAACAGCATTCTCTGAAAATGGGACGCAACATTGATGTAACAGCGCCCTCTGCGGACACTCATTTCCGGTGAACATGGAATAGCAGCGTAATTTCCGAGGCTCCCTGAACGCAGCCTTTTCACCGCATCAACCTGCCCAGTTTATAGCCGTTTAGTCCGTTTGTCTTTCATACAGGTGTGTTTCCACTCGTCCTTTTGTGTCAAATGCAGAAAACTCCAGATTAGAATCTAAATGGCCGGTGACTCACAACAGACCGGAATGTTTGTGGGAAACAAAAAAACAACAACGGTGACATGTTAGCCTCAGTAGGACAGGTGCCTGTCGACATTTGAAACGTTAGCAGCATTGTTGTGCTACAGAAATCAGTGTTTTGGCTTCACGAAGACGGCATAAAAGGACATCATTTATCAAGGTAAGAAGAACATTTAACTGTCTGTATGTCTAGTTTTGTTAAGCTTATTGCACTCCCAGGAACTCAGCCAGTGTAGCTAACAAGTAGCAAATTAGCTAACGGTTGGTTGACCCCTTAACCTAGGGTAGTGTTAATGTAGCTAACGGTTGTAATCTGGGAATACGTGCTATAAATAACGACTTTCTAATGGCGTGTTAGAGCAGGTTCACAGGTCTGCGTGAGGTGGAAGAAGTACTCTTGTACTTCAGTAAAAGTAGAAATACCACAGTGTAGGAATACTCTGTTACAAGTAAGAGTCCTGCTATCAAAATGTCCCTCAAGAAAAAAGTAATTCTGCAAAGTAACTAAAGGCATTAAATAAGTGTAGTAAGTAAAAACACACTATTTACATTTTGAATTGCAGTGGAGTAGAAAAACAGTCCCTCACAATTATATTTAAGTACATAACTTATATTTAGTTACTTTACACCGTGTTCATAGCAGATTCACAGAGTGTTAACCCTCAGGCTGACAAGTGGAAAACTCTGTTGACTAATTGGGATACAACTTTTTGACGGATGTCAACAACACGTGGCAGGTTTCTACTTTATCTCGAGGTCATAGCATTTAAACAGTCTGTTTTAAACAAGCTTATCTGAGCCAGCAGGACAACAGACTTGTTTCAGAGGTTGTCTCAGGGCCTTACTGTAAGTTACAGTGCATTTTACTTTCATTTTTACTTTGTCTGTGGTGTGGTAAGTACATTTGATGTATAATGAGCATTTCTCCTGTTTCTTCTTAAAGCAACCAGATACCTCCAGAGGGTGGAGCTCCACATCAGGAAACCTGCCGCCTCCTCCCTCTCCCCCTCTACCTGTTCTGCCTCTCATCCTCTTCCCCCCCACTCCCATCCCTCTCTCACCTGTCCTCACCTTCCACCTTATTATCTCCTATCCCCACAACTTCCTCTTTTCCCCATCTCCATCCATCGCTGACATGGCGTCGGCTCAGTCGGAGCAGTCCAGCTTCCTGCAGGACGAGCTCACCTGCCCCGTGTGCCTGGACTTGTACCGCGACCCTCACTTGCTTCCTTGCGGCCATAACTTCTGCAAGAACTGCCTCAACCGCTTAAGGCGACAAGCGGATCAAGGTCGCTTCCGCTGCCCAGAGTGCCGCGACAGCCACCGCTGTGGCCTCAACTTTCAGAAAAACTTCAAACTAGCAAATATTGCCGACGACTACCGGCACCGGCGCAGCGCCACCACTGCGGCTGCTGCAGCTTCAAAATCCAGAGAGCCGCTGTCCTCTAGTGTTTCAGTGCAGCAAGGCAAGAGTGTGTCGGCTGTTCCCTGCGACTACTGCCCCGCAGCGGCTGAAGAGGCATCGGGCGTCTGCGCTGTGGACGACAAGTATTCTGCTGCTTCGGGATCTGTGGTGGTGATGGAGAAGCAGGAAGCCGCCGCCGGGTCGATGTTTTGCCGTCAAGACGTGCCTGAAGTGTGAAGTGTCGATGTGCCAGGAGCACGTGAAACCACATCTGGAGCTGCCGGCGTTTCGCGAGCATCCGCTGACGGAACCCATGAACGACTTGTGGAAGAGGAAGTGCCCGGATCACGATGAGATATACAGGTAGGAGGCAGGAGCGCACATTCTTAAGAGGAACTGCAAAATGATCCATGGACAACGTTTGTCTTGTGTTATATTTAATAAAGTAATAAAGAAAGCTTATATACAAGTGACATCGATCTCAAATGTAGGAACAGAGCTACTTCCCCCTCAGAGGACAGATGTTCTGCACCCAGAACACGGCTCACAGTCACACTATATATATATATATATATATATATATATATATAAAAGTAGATATCCAACTGGTCCCACCCTTAAATTCCCTTGGGCATCATCTACACATCCCCACCATTAAACCATTACACCCCCCAGTCCTTTAACCATTTGCTAATCCACCTTTCACCCTTCCTGAAATGTAAATCCTAAACATATGTCTCTGTTAAACACATAGGATCATTTAAACGAGTAAAAGGCATTCGGAGTACAAGACATAATATATTTTAAATGATTGTATGAACATTTGACACAACAGTAATATTTTTAAGATATTTAGTTGTTGCCCTTTCCTTAGCAAGCGCAGCTGTGTTTACAGACGACCTGTCCTTTGAAAGTATTTTATTTGGTGTGAAACTCCAGGTATTACTGCATGGATGACAAGATGTGTGTGTGCAACGCCTGCACCATAGAAGGAGGACACTCGGGACACAAAATCAAGACCCTGAAGAACACCATGAAAGATTTCAAGGTACACCTTTTATTATCACCATGGCTTTTACACGGGTTAGAAAACAGTCATTTTTAATATTATTTTGGTGATTATTGAGGCAACTTTCCCATTTTGTTTAAGTTGCTTTGGAAAGCCCTATATTTCCCCCGTTGCATTATAAGGCTAACAAACCGTGTGTGTGTGTGTGTGTGTGTGTGTGTGTGTGTGTGTGTGTGTGTGTGTGTGTGTGTGTGTGTGTGTGTGTGTGTGTGTGTGTGTGTGTGTGTGTGGTGTGTGTGTGTGTGTGTGTGTGTGTGTGTGTGTGTGTGTGTGTGTGTGTGTGTGTGGTGTGTGGTGTGTGTGTGTGTGTGTGTGTGTGTGTGTGTGTTGTGTGTGTGTGTGTGTGTGTGTGTGTGTGTGTGTGTGTGGAAAGAGTCACATGACCTTGTGGTCTGTCCATAGGAGAGTTGAGTCCACTTCCTCTGCCTCCATTCTCCGGCACAGAGTGTAACGCTGAGAGGCTTCCAGTTCCCTGCTCAGAAACCTGTTGAATTGAACATGTGGCATGAGTCACACAGAACTGACCCCAAATCAGTGTCTTTTCCAGAAAATGTCCCTTGTGTTGGCAGCGAATGGACTCAATACAACAACAGTGGAATAGACTCCTCGGTTTCTTTGTACAGACGGTGTTTATAAGAATCATTCATGACGACGTCTTGGATCGGATATCACTGGATATTTCAATGGGTTTTAGGTCTGACATTATAAGCAGCCGTGAAACAAAGTACTTTCCATTGGCTTTGGAGCGATCACACCGACAGACTTGTGTTTACATTGTTTAAATCTATTGTGACTTTATTATCACTTTGCGTCGTCATGGTCACCAGGGCACGCTGGATAAACAGATGCACAGGGTGGAGAGGAAGTACAGCATGGCAGAGAAGAAACTCCAGGAGCAGAAGGAGAAGGAGAGACAGAATAAGGTGAGATGGCTGTTATGGCTCACTGCGTGTGATCGCTCCTCACACCGACCCGCTTGACCTGTGGTGTTACAACGTCTGTGTGATCACGATGAGCAGTGGACAGACACGGCTGCTACTTCCTGGCACACAAGTTGTCTCTTGTTTTAAATCAACAGCATGATTTTTAACAATTAATACTTTATTTGTTTCTTATGGTTTCCCAGTAGCAGAAGGGTTCAGGATCTGATAATAGAATTGGGCTCCAGCTAACAATTAGTTACTTTCATATTGATTCATCTGCTAATTATTTTCTCAAGCAATTGACTAATATTTAGTAACTAAAACATTGCAAAAAAGAAAAACGCCCATCACAATATCCGAGAGGCAAAATGTATGCAATCAAATGTCTTCTTTTCGTAAAGAAGACATTTTTTAAGCAATAATTGACTGGTATGTCTAAACCGTGTGTGTGTGTATATGTATATATATATATATATATATATATATATATATATATATATATATATATATAGTCTACACAGTACAAGCCAATTAAATGCTTGCATTGTATACAACATGTTTTAAACAATTGCAGTGAAATATTCGTTGACATTCTGAAGAAACATTTCTAGTTAACTTTACAAGTCTAGTATATTTACATTTAAGTCGATGATAAATGAATCCGTCATACTTACCCCCTCCTCCTCCTCCTCTTCATCACTTCCCTCATGCAGACGTTTTTGGACGACTCTGAGCAGTGTTTGAACCGGCTGGTTGACGAGATGAAGGCCAAAGTTCTCCGCTTCGTCACCAGACTGCGGGAATGCACGCAAGCTCACTGCGACACCAACGGGCCGGGCATCCAGAAGAACATCTCCACGATCTGCCAGGACCAGGCCCGGCTGCAGGAGGTCCGCTGCGGCCTGGAGAGCCTCGCGCACGAGAACGACCCTTTCCGCTTCATCCAGGTGAGCGCCCAACTCTGCCCAGCTGTTGTTTAAAGGCCCCCTATTCTACTGTTTCATTCATATATCACAGGTCTCAGATATATCCAGAGCCTGTCTCTGATTGGCTGAAACACCAAACAGATCATTGCAGCATTACCCATAATCCCCTCTGTTTCAGCCCTGTTTCCAAAGTGCGGATTCTCTGTCTGTTACTGTAGATGAAAATAAGGAGCCCCTCCCCACGCCCCTCTGAGAGACATTTGGTTACAAAGAGGGGGGGGGTTACCTTGTTACTGATTGGCTAATGGTTACACAAGACAACACATCGTTATGACATCACAAAGTGGACACAATCTGATCAGCTCATTTTCAGACAGGTTTTTATAGAAATGGATCAAAAAGAGAGAGAATCTTTGTTCCTGAAACTTTCAGAGTCTCTTTCCACAGAGGGGACACATGTTGATGTAGAAGAGACATGTAGAAGAGGGGACACGTGTTGATGTAGAAGAGACATGAAGAAGAGGGGACACATGTTGATGTAGAAGAGACATGGAGAAGAGGGGACACATGTTGATGTAGAAGAGACATGAAGAAGAGGGGACACATGTTGATGTAGAAGAGACATGGAGAAGAGGGGACACATGTTGATGTAGAAGAGACATGGAGAAGAGGGGACACATGTTGATGTAGAAGAGACATGAAGAAGAGGGGACACATGTTGATGTAGAAGAGACATGAAGAAGAGGGGACACATGTTGATGTAGAAGAGACATGAAGAAGAGGGGACACGTGTTGATGTAGAAGAGACATGTTGATGTAGAAGAGACATGAAGAAGAGGGGACACATGTTGATGTAGAAGAGACATGAAGTAGAGGGGACACGTGTTGATGTAGAAGAGACATGTTGATGTAGAAGAGACATGAAGAAGAGGGGACACATGTTGATGTAGAAGAGACATGGAGAAGAGGGGACACATGTTGATGTAGAAGAGACATGAAGAAGAGGGGACACATGTTGATGTAGAAGAGACATGAAGAAGAGGGGACACATGTTGATGTAGAAGAGACATGAAGAAGAGGGGACACGTGTTGATGTAGAAGAGACATGTTGATGTAGAAGAGACATGTTGATGTAGAAGAGACATGAAGAAGAGGGGACACATGTTGATGTAAAAGAGACATGAAGTAGAGGGGACACGTGTTGATGTAGAAGAGACATGTTGATGTAGAAGAGACATGAAGAAGAGGGGACACATGTTGATGTAGAAGAGACATGGAGAAGAGGGGACACATGTTGATGTAGAAGAGACATGGAGAAGAGGGGACACATGTTGATGTAGAAGAGACATGAAGAAGAGGGGACACATGTTGATGTAGAAGAGACATGGAGAAGAGGGGACACATGTTGATGTGGAAGAGACATGAAGTAGAGGGGACACGTGTTGATGTAGAAGAGACATGTTGATGTAGAAGAGACATGAAGAAGAGGGGACACATGTTGATGTAGAAGAGACATGGAGAAGAGGGGACACATGTTGATGTGGAAGAGACATGAAGAAGTGGATTTAGCATAATAGGTGACCTTTAACCCTAACTGCCAACCTTTCCCCGAAGTGTACAAAAAGACCGTAGCTTCTAACATGCGTGTGTGAACTACAAAGACATGTCGTGTCCTAAAGATTCCCGGTGGAAGTGCTCGGCGCTGCGTTACTGAAACATTTGAATGAAAATGTACTTCTGTTGTGATTCCGTTTTCAAGCATGTGTTGTTTCCATCTCTCCTTTAGGCGTACAAGACGACAGGAAAGCAGTAAGTGCTGCTTCAATGTTTCCCATGTTCATTAATGTCCATTAGCTGCATTTGAGAGAAGCTGCAACCAGCATGTTTTGCATTTCTGTTTTAAAATGACCGAAAAAGTTCCAGATTTTTCGATTCAAAAATCAACAAATCTTTATTTTCAATATTTGATTGAATGAAAACGGAAGCGCTGATCCGTGGCGTTTGTGTTCTAGGTGTCGTAAGCAGCTGAGAAAGAACATGTTCTACCCAGAGTACGTGGACATGGAGACGGAGGTCCTCGGGGTGATGATGCAGAAAGAGATGAGGAAGTTCCTTAATGAGGAACTTCCGTGTCACATTGGCGCCGCCATCAACTCCCTGTGTAAGAACTTCGTCATCTCCGTACGCGCTTCACAACAATGGACGACATTAAGAGCGTAACACACGTTAGAGACACGATAATTAAACATGAATAAATGTGAGATGTGAATAGTTCAATAAAAAGTAGCGGCAACAAGAAAAGTCTTCAGCCTGGGTTTAAAAGTAGTCCGAGTCACTTTTCTAACCTCCTTACATGTGTATTTGATAACTCTTCTTCTCCACTTGTTTAAGAAATGCCACAAGTTAAAATGTTCAATGTTGTTGTTTGCGTTGTTTCAGAGATGTTCATTTAACGTAACGGTACATTCCCAGGCTGCCGGTTGTGGCGCTCCAACGTCACATCAGGTCATCTCTCAGTCGTGGAGGAGGAGGAGGAGGAGGAGGAGGAGAACGAGGAAGAGGCTGTTGACGATGACGACGACGACGATGACAGCAGCGTGGAGGAGATGAGGAGCGAGGGGGAGGAGGAAGACGAGGAGGAGGAGGAGGATGATGATGAGGAGGAGGAGGAGGAGGAAGAAGAACATGACCACAGCGAGGCTTACAGCTTCAGCCCAGGGGAGGAGGACGAGGACGAGGAGGAGGAGGACGAGGAGGAGGAAGAAGAGGAGGAGGAGGAAGAAGACGGTGAGGATGACGGGGTTCCCGCGGGGTCTTAAGAAGTCTTAAATATGATCCAAAAAATAAGCAAGATGTGATTTAGAAGGTTTTAACGCTCCTGTTGTCTTCACACACACACACACACACACACACACACACACACACACACATATGCACACGCACACACACACACTAGATGTGTTCCCCCCGCGTTTGCCCATCCCCCCATATGACACACACACACACACACACACACACACACACACACACACACACACACACACACACACACACACACACACACACACACACACACACACACTCTAGATGTGTTCCCCCCCACATTTGCCCATCCCCCCATATCACACACACACACACACACACACACACACTTTGTAAGTAATTATGGGACGTATTTCTTCTTCCATAGCAATTTTCCTTCATAGCTTCTTGCCGTGAAATGGGTCTTACATTCTTACAAAGTCTTACATTTGAGTTTGTGAAACCTGCAGGAGTCCTGGATGATACCGTTGCTGGAGAAGAGGAGGACGAGGCAGAGGGAGTTGTTTAACCCAGGATTTGTAAACATATATTTTTACACCTATTAAAGCACTTTGGGCTCGAGCAGCTAGCACACTTTGCCTCGAGCAGCTAGCACACTTTGCCTCCTACAATATTCTGAAACGACACTCTGGATGAACCCAGCGCTTCGGTTCGGCTGCATCCTAAGGCTAACTCTGCTCTGAGGACGTGGACGGGGAGCTCAAGCCCGGTTGCATTCTGCTAAGAACTTTACAAAGGTGCTTTAGAGTCGGAGACGTGTACATACAATGTAAAAGGACACAATGTGGCTGGAAGGACTCAAACGGAAGGTGGCCAAACCTCAGCATGGATTTTCTACAACTTTGGTTCAAACTTTATGGTGAATTTTCCGAATCAGAATTTGATCTAACCTTTTATCTGTAGATCTTTTGATATAACGACCGGTGCTCAGCAGAGAGAGCTTTTGGAGTTCCTTACATTCAATAAGAATAAGTGTTTGAATCTCTTGAGTTTCTCATTGCCGTGTGTGTGTGTGTGTGTGTGTGTGTGTGTGTGTGTGTGTGTGTGTGTGTGTGTGTGTGTGTGTGTGTGTGTGTGTGTGTGTGTGTGTGTGTGTGTGTGTGTGTGTGTGTGTGTGTGTGTGTGTGTGTGTGTGTGTGTGTGTGTGTGTGTGTGTGTGTGTGTGTGTGTGTGTGTGTGTGTGTGTGTGTGTGTGTGTGTGTGTGTGTGTGTGTGTTGTGTGTGTGTGTGTGTGTGTGTGTGTGTGTGTGTGTGTGTGTGTGTGTGTGTGTGTGTGTGTGTGTGTGTGTGTGGCAGTCTATAAGATGAGTTTGCTTTCTGTAGTTGTGCTTTAAAAGCTGTTCATGCATTATTTAAAACGTGCTGTGCACAGTTCATACATTGCTCCCAAAATATCAGTTTCAGATGTTGAGGAATTTTGCACTTTACTACTGAAACATTTTGTGTTCGGCCCGAAAATGAATGTACAAGACTGATTTTAATTTTGATACGGGTGACTTTGTGAGGGGCCTAAATAAAACGAGATGTCTACATACGAATAATAATAAAGCTTATCGAAATGTGCCCAGTTGTTTAGCTATCTTTTTGTAAATTCATTTTAAGAGCATGATTTAACTTTAATGTTTTGTGAATGGCAGAAAAGAAGGAGATACATAATCTACATTTAACTTAACTACATTTTAGAAGTTAATAAGACTGAATTTCATTACTGAAATGGCTGAAAAATAATCATGATGTGGGCAGTAGTTCATGAACAAGGCAACACATAATTACTTCTTCATGTTATAATGACCATAAGACATTTTGAGAAAGCATTAATTAATAAATGGATTTTTTGCATAAATACAAATATTTATGATTCCATAGCTTTAAATCCACAGTTTGAGTCTGAAATCAGGCTATAATAGATTTCAGAAGAGAACTGTCATTTTTGTATTAAAGAAAAAAAAAACTATTTTCACTACCAGCCTTATTTAATAACAATTTATCATGTACAAAAAGACAACACTGTAAATAACGCAATGACAGTGAAGCCTAACTGTTTCACAATTTAAACATAATACATACATTAACAAGTCAATATAATATATATTACAGAATATGACGGGATTCCCCAAATAAAGCAACACAAAATCAATATTAGAGAGAAAGTCCGAACGTGATTCCTGTCCCGGAACCTTCGTTCTGGACTCAAATACGGACGGACTCATCTCTGGTACACACTTCCGGTATCAGCATATCATGTGTTTTGAACGCTTTTAACACACATTTAATGTAAGCAAACATCAAGCGTGTGTTGTCTTTTAACACAGACATAAGGAGGTCGAGCTATGAACGCGGTCTTTCGAAAGGTAACTCTATATTTGTATGTTCTCTGCTAAATGTTGAGTTTATTCACAGAGGTCAAAGCTGCAGCTCTGATACTTTCAGCTCAGTTTTTTGTTGTTGTATCTGACTGTTACATTAACATTAGTTCCATATCAAACCAGGGTTAACAGTCACTGTTTTGCACGGGTATGTTTGTGAGCTTTTGTACAGATTTGACTTGATGGTGTTCTTCTTTCGATTAATCACCCTGAGCACAAGTTCGATTAACCCTCCTGTCGCGTTCGTTTCTCTTCGCTTGTGTCTGTTGTAACCATGGTTGTAACCTGGATGTATACTAAGAACGTTGTAACTGCTCTAACATTAACACAACAACCATTCATCATCGCCACTTTGTAATACATACCATATCATTCTTTAAACAATGTCTCAGACTACTGGTTTACATTCTGCAGTGAATAGACAAAGAATAGACGCCGAAAATGTTTTCCAAAATGTCCATGGTTGTTGTTTTTGGTTGTGTAATATCTTGGGTTACCCATTCATTTTGGACCAGGAACACCAATAGTCGTTATAAAGTTGACTAAACCACTCATAACTCAATGAAAGTAGGGATCAGCCGTTGTTTATGTTCAAATGCCTGCTGTTGAGAATAGCATCAGGCCGTGAAGAAATCAAATGTAAAACACTAGATGTATGATTGATGTAGTAAATCGGTCAGATTTGACCCGAACACGATAGGAGGGGCTTTGATATCTCTTCAACCATCAGTAAAAAAATATATATATAAAACGTTGAAAGTTAGAACCAGTTTGGTAACGTCAAGGGATTATCTGATAACAATTGGTCCATTTAAATACATTTGTAATGTTCAATTGAACAACCCAGCCATAGACTACAGCTGAAGAAATACACCCCAAAACCCACTAATCTGCATTTACCAGGTTACATTGTACATTGTTACATGTAACCTGGCAGTGTATTTAGCTTTTAACGTGATCTATACAATAATAACATCTTAATCTTACCAACAGCATATCTATACCAGTACTGGGTAGTATGGTACTGCCAGAATACTTTAATACATAACAATCATGTGATTTCAGCAAATATTGCCTGTGTGTCTTACATTAAAACAAACTGGATTTAGGGATTCTGTATTCAAAATGTGTTAAAACTAGAATATAGAGACAGCTATGTTGTAGCTGATGGTATTATTTGTTTCCAGTTGCAGGCGTCTGCCACCCAGCAGGCCTTTGTGTTGAATCACGCACTAACAACATGCAGGTAAGTCCTTTCAAATTCTCATACCTCAAATGTAATGGCCGATCATTCATAACAACATTCGTAGATCCTAAGCTCACATAAACCCTTTTTTATTTTACCCTTGGACTTCAAACATTTCCTTTCAACTTGTGTATTATTTAAAATTGTGTTGCCATGTTTGTTGGTTATGGTCACATTTTATGCATTTAAGTAACTGCGGCGACATCTCAACAAAAGTGGGGTGAGATGATCTGATTAAATTATAAGTAAATCAGAAGTTAAAAATAAATATCTAAGCCACCTAATTTGGCAGGAATCACCAATATAAGAAATGGAAAAATTACTTATAAAATAAGAATCTAAAGTTATACTAAAAGGCAACTATCCAATGTGTTGCAGGTGTACACCCATCAGTTGTTATTTCTAAGAACGGTGATATGATCCCTTTCTTTAAATCTAAGTGTTGTCTAACTGTGTGATTACAGAGCAACGCCATCCATCCAGCATCCTGTTTGGGGTGAGTATTTCAAAGACTACAATGAATACAACACATAGTATGTAGGAAACGTTATTTTTGATTAACTTCAAGTCATTTGTAGACATGTGTTTCCAGAATATGTATTAAATATGACGTTTGTTCTCTTCACCCTCAGCTTCTGTGAACGAGAGACAATATAAATCCATGCCCACCCACGGGATCGGGAGGTGGAGATATCTTTTACCTAAAGATCCGGTACGACTCTTTCAACTGGATTTCATTTTAGAAAGAATAGTTGATGCCTCTGAATGAGCTGTAGGTGCATCCATGAGATCATGCAGATAGTTTCCAGAAACCCAGACATCCACGTAAGGCTGTAGAAAATAACTTCTAATGGAAGGTTCTTTTTTGTTGTCGTTGAAAAATGACATTATATATGCAAGAATCAGAATTCCTTTATTAGTGGACATTGTTACAGCAGAAGTGAAGATAGAGGCACCAAATAAAACACTATTGGATAAAGGGCATGCACATAATGGTTAAAATACAAAAGGGAAAGTTATTCCAATTTACATTACATTGCATTTAGCTGACGCTTTTATCCAAAGCGACTTACAATAAGTGCGTTCGACCAACACGATACAAACTTGAAGAAAACAGAATCATATAAGTACATCAGGTTTCATAGAGCAAAAACATTTCAAGTGCTACTCAACTGGCTTCAGATAAGCCAGCCCTTTATTAGTATATAAGTGCTTTGTTAGTAATTCTATCGCTCGAAGTGGAGTCGAAAGAGAATTAAATATTGCACACAAGTGTTATACTTCCTTCAAGCCTGGAGCATTGTAATTACACTGCACACATTTTGAACAGCCAACGCTGATGAATGGACAAGGAAAACATAGACGGAAAATAATATCACGGATACATATTTGACATAAAACTAACTAACTGACTGACTGACACTCAAAACTCCTATTTTTTTTAATATTTGGGACGAGAGTAGTTATGGTGAAGTTTTAGATCTTCATTTACAAATGTATAAAGTGTAAAACATGAGATTGTGAGGAAACATGAATTGATTAACGAGATTTCCTGCTGATGGTAAATGCTACTTTTTTCCTCAATGTAAATGTAATTGTTTACATGCAATAGTATAAAAAAGAAGAAAATAATACAAACACCAAACTTTATTTACTTTTTTGGGCAAATTGTAAATGTATGTCCTAGCTTAAAGGGGACCTATCATGCAAAATGCACTTTGTGGTGTCTTTTATACATCAACATGTGTCCCCGGTGCGTCGGGGAACTCACGCGGCGTCAGAAAATAAAACCCTCTCTCTTTTCCTCCGTACCCAAATCTTTTAAAAACGAGCGGATACAGATTTGCTGCCGAACTGACATCAAATCGGCGGCGGACCCACAGAGAGTTGCTATCAGAAACAACGCCTGACGTGTTTTGGACGTAATCTCGTCTTTGTTTACATTAGCAAGCCTCGCTAACACTCAGAGCTAACCTGTACTGGAGAGCACGTGTTTTAAAAGCAGGAAATAAAAAAAGAATTCACTTTGTGATAAACCCGCAAGAGAAAAAGCATTTGAGCTCCAAACTGTTTCAGAAATAATCCTTGATGTGGTTTAGAACAGGATGGCGTTTTATCACAGCAGAATTTAACTTTATCTCCGGTAGAATTCTGATCAGGCATTAGCTCCGCCTCCTCTTATTTATTTATTTCAAGCTAAGGACCCAAGATCAGCGTTTCTCTAACAGGGCTGGAATAGAGGGCTTTGAGCAGCATGAGGCATGGCTGCAACGGGTGATCTGTTTGGGATTTTGAAAAAAAAACTTCACAGACATGTTTTATAAAGGTATGGCCCTCCAATATGTTTTTCAAATATAGCATGATAGGTCCACTTTAATTGAGTGGGAGGTCAATAGGAAATAGTGAATGTATAGAGCGCCCTCTGCTGGACCTAAAAGGCAACATATTTCAACGGTCTGTGAGGCTGTGCATTTTCTGAATAGATCATCACAGTTTGAGTATTTACATTTACTCAAATGTTTGCCCGACTCTTCAGTGGGTTTGATCTGCATAAGGCTGGAAAACAACTGCGTTTTAAATGTCTGCTGTAATTAGTTTTTGTTGTTTTCAGCCAAAGAAGAAGAGGGACAGGCAGCAGATGAAGGAGATCGTCGTGGAGACGGAGACGACGTACGCCACTCTGAACGTCAACGTGTCGGGTTACGACATGACGGTGGTGGAGCATTTCTCCCAGCACATCCACAACCTCTGCAACCGGCTCGGCATCAAAGTGTTGGACTGGTGAGGACATTCAGATGTAACCGTGTGTACTGTGTACGTTTAGGATGCAGTTAAATCTGGTATTTACCATTGAAACTGGGCTTTTTGTTTTCTATAGTTTAGTGAAATCATATTTAGTGTGATTTATATTATTGTTGTTCATATACATAATTTGAATGAACCACTTAGGAGAATAAAAGCCAGGATAAACTGGTGGTTTCTAGGAGATGTTTTTTATTTGAAAGCACGTAAAAATACAAAGTTTTGTTTTGTATAATAGCAAAGTATTATATCCCTTACAAAGACGTACAAGCCATAAACACATTTTTGAATTGTAATCCAGTCGAATCTTCAATTGTAAAGCACAAAAGGATGTTTACAATTTTATATATATATTTATTTTATTGTTTTTCTCACGCAGCTATGCTTTGCAAACCAAGACCACCGAGGTGTGGCTGATGCAGGATCAAGGAACCAAGATGTCTGTGGACTCCTTCCTGAAGACTCACAACCGAGTCGTGCAGGTACGACTCTGCCGGTTTCCTTTCCACTCAATGCATACCTTGTTTTTTTAGAAGTATTTAAAAATCTGACATTTGAACTGTGTTTGTCTTTCTAGTTAAGAAGTCTGAACGCCACCATGTGTCCTATTTTCCTGGAGGTTCTTTTGAAGAATCAACCCGAGGGAGTGCAGCTCTCTGTGCAGGAGGTGAGTTAGTCACATTATACTGAAGCTATGCTGGGAATAATGTGGACATTGTACACATCTTAGTCAAAGAAAATTCCCAAATTGGGATTAATAAAGTACATCTAATCTTATTTTAAATAGCTCTAGAAATGTCTTGATTTTCCTAATTTCTCTGTTGGTAAAACATTTTTAATTTCCGGAGATAAGTGTCCAAACCCAAATTTAATAAATATGAACCAGATTAAACACCTAATCATTATGCATACCCCTCTTCATTAGAGTCAGAAACACATCTTATTTATGTTTTAAAACTTTATTAATCAAGAGTGATTTACAAACCTTTAAGGCACTTATTTTAGTCAATAACATTGAAATACAGTATATGTTTTATGTAATCAAGTGACTTAGAGACAAACTCTAACCACACACATCTGTCGTGGACATCCATTGTCTCACACTAATGATTCCTCTTCCTGTTTCCTCTCAGCACACAGAGCTGGATTACAAAACTCGCTTCAAGGGCCGTCCTGAACTCGAGGGTCTCAAGGCGAAGATCACCAACTAGGACCCCAGACTCACCTTCTTCACTTTCCTGACTCCTCAAACTGTTCGTCACTCACATGTTGGATCTGGTGACCTGTGTTTAATTGTTTGTATTTATTCACTGCTGCTTAAGGTGATCATTTGCATAAAAAAAGAACTGTACACATTCATGTTTGACTTTCTTTTGTGACAATAAAACCAAGTCTATTTTTTACAACGCAAGACATTGTCATATGTATTGCTCAAATTCTGTTACTTTATTTTTTTTAACATTTCAATGACATACAATTTTTTCGGCATTAAAGAATCAAACCAACAAAAAAAAACTTCAATCTCTTCATTAGTCATACAATCCTAACATTATGTACATTAAGTCAAGCACGTTGCAATACAACATCAAAAGTCAAGGACTCTCATTTCTTTGATGAATTAATCTACTCACAAAAGCTTTAGAACTGCAATAGATAAAAAAAAGTATTTCAACATTATAATATCTGTCTTTTTAACTTGACATACATTGGGTTTACATCACCCAAGATATTAAACATGGAAAGAAAGATGTGTAATGTGTAGTTGTAAAGCGCTTTGAGTACCTTAAAAAAACGCTCTAATAAAAAATTATTAATATGAAAAATATATAAAAAATAAAATAAGTCTTATGACTTTCAGGGTTTCACAAATCCACTAATAAACCACTAAAATAGGTACTTTGTAAAAGAGTTTAAGGAGCTACATATCGTCACGCTGGTCCTCTGAGTGCCGATGATATTAAACTGTACCGTGACACTGGTTTTCACAGCAGATGCTTCAATCGTCCATAACAATACAACCTTTTACTTCCTCATCCTGAAGCTCAGAAACAAGAGCCCCCCCCCCCTCTCTTCATCCTGTCGAAACAACTCACATCGTAGGTCTCAGAGCTTGAGTTAATCCAGGAACGGTTCTGTATCGTTCACTGTGTTCATCAGAGCCGCCTGATGGCGATCCACGAAATGCTGGGGAAAAAAGCAAAGGAAAAAAAAGTAGAATTTCTAGTTTTGTGTTAAATTCTTCATCTATCAATCCAACGTTGCTCGTCTTACCTTGTTAATGATCAGCGCTTTTATTTTGGTAGTCTCCTGAAATGAAAAAAAGTCACAATGCTGGTGGTTTTTCCTGAAACTTTCAGAGTCTCTTTACACAGAGGGGACACATGTTTATGCTGTACTTCCTTAAAAGGGACCTCCAACAAAACAACATATTTGTCGTCTTAGCTGTAGTTCTATTTATCAATACAAATGGTTGTTTTGGGTTTATTTGCAGAATGTTGGAGATATCAGGCTTCAGAAACATTTACCTTCTCTTGGATATAGTAACATGTGATGGCACTCGACCACTTCTGCGTAATGATACGCGATAAATAGTTCGTAAGTGAAACAAGATACGTGGATTATCTTGAGTAACCAGTTCATTATTTAAAGAAAGAGACTTTGCTGCTGAGTTATTTCAAATGTACTTCTTTGTCACTTTGAGCACAGAGTCGAGTGCCATCGAGTTCCATTATATTACAGAGGAAAGGAATATGTCTGATTTCTCTCACACCACAATTGATTAATAGCAAAGAAACTAAGAAGAAAGTGTATTTATGATTCGGGGGATTAACCCTTTTCCATCACGTGGGGTCAGTGCATTGTAATGTGTTACTGTACTGAAGAGGCAGTCATTACCTATAGGTTTGAACCTCATCCACTCTGTTGACTTCAGGTTTAAGTTTTGTCAAATTCCTGGCATCCTGTTTTCAGAAGGGAAAAGGTTTTATGAGCAGTCATGGTTGTTGGAAAAGCAATTTAAATTAATATATATAAATGATCATCCATTTTTATTTCATGTTCGAATGATGGGAATTACACCTTGAACTATATTAAAAATGGCCAGATCGATGTTCACTTATGCTTGAATTATAGTATCTTACCCTTCGTGTCTGCAGTTTCAGTCTGGATGGCAAAGGCTACAGGACCTTTGATGGTGAATCCAAGGTAGAAGGAAACCTTGCGTTTTCTCCAGAGGCTGTTTCGGAGGTTTGCAACCACCTCGATCTCTTTCCCATCAACAGTTGCAAAGAGTCTGTACTCTCGTATCTCCCCTTGAACTTTAAGAAGGCGTTCTTTGACCGATGGATCTTGGAAAATCTTCTCATCGCTCCAATCTTGCATTGTCTCCCAATCGCCCTGACGAGCCGACTCCTCTAGGACAGTTCTGTGAACTATCCTGTTCAGTTCTTGACCTTTTCCGATGAAAAACAGAGGGCGAAGGTACCTGGAGCGAAAGTGTTTCGCATATGCTTGTTTATACAGGTCTTGCGTACGCTTAATCATTGCACTGAGGTCAAGGATGCATGTGTCTTCATTGTCTGTCGGCCAGTGCAAGAGGAGGGCTAACATATGGGCCTCAGGTTTATCCGTGAGGTGCATTTCCTGTTTGAAGGCAGTTAAATGTTTGCAATCAGACTGTGTTGCTCCCATATTTCTTAACATGATGTGAGCGAAGATGTTGTTGACCATAGCTGTGTCCGGATCTTTATGAAGACAGATTTCCTCCCACAATGTAGTTATTTCCTTAAGGTCCGATTCAGTGCATTCTCTGTCAAGACATGAGAGGACTCCCGTAGTGGTGGCAGCCTGTTTGAGTTTAAGCTTCTGGATCAGATCAGCGCCTTGTTCTTTCAAATGGCTGGACGTGGAGTCTCCAACATACTTCCTGTAGCAAGCCAAGGTTTCTCTTGAAATGTATTCTGGATCGTCTTCCTTTATGTCAGGCTTGGAGTAAGTCAGAAATCCGTCAAGAAAAGCACATTTTTTCTCAACTGCATCTCTGAGTCTGTATATGAGATCATCGAATCTTAAAAGTGAGCGATCTCCAAGAGATGGCAGGGCCGAGTCCAAAGACACCTTCTTCGTGAGAACTTCTCTCCAAGTTGGGTTCTGACGGACAAGTAGGTCATACACAAGATTGCAGACCTGCAGGAAACCAAACATCCCTCTGCTGTTAAAGAAGCGTGAGTCATGGACATTTCTTTTCATGTTTGTCCCAACTTCATCTTTGGCAAGTCTTTCTTCGTCTTCGAATGCTTGAATGGCCTTTAAGGCAAGAGCCAAAATGCCTCCTGGTTGGGCCGGTCGCCTCAGGTTCTTCAGACGGTTCTTATGGACTTGGCCCAGTGTATCAGCAACAACTGACTTTTTGTGATCTCTTTGCTTTGCCTCCTTTGCCCACATTTCTGCCTGATCGTAGTCTCTTAGTACTATGCAATGAAAACGAGCAAGTGCTTGTGGAAAAAACGGATTTCGATCAAACATATTTGTTGCCATCTCTAAAAGTGATACACACTGAGAGTCGTCCTCCTTTGTTTTAATATGTAGAATCAGTCGAGAAAATGAATCTGAAGCACTGCATTCTTTTTGTTTTGGTCTTCTTTTGGTTAGCATGTATTTCACAAAAGCAACCAAAGATCGAGGGACTTTATCTCTGCACAAACATGTCAAGAGTTGTTTTGCTGTGTCACTTCTGGTCACACCTGCTTCAGCCATCAATTCAGTACAACACTGTGCTATCAGAGGGTGGGCCATGCGGACTCTTTTTTCAGGACCATCTGGTTGGATAGTGATAATGAGATGGCTAAAGTCGTCCAGCCTGTCTTCCAGTGATATGTCTCTATGGCCGTCGTTGGCATGTTTGAACACATCCAGGCACTGAGACTCAAGGAGATAGGAGTCTGGTACATATGCGTTCAGCAGGGAAAGGAAGGCAGCAAGCTGGGGTTTCTCTTGTATTCCTGTTTCTTTGATGGTTTTGAATACAGAGCACGCCTCCTGGATGTAAGCCTCAGAAAAATTGCTTTGCATTATGTTAAAGCCATGGAATCGTTTGCATTTATCACCGTACTGCTTGTTGAGCTCCGTCTTTTTGTCATTAAAATGATTCTTCTCTGAGTCAGAAAGCACTTCTTGAAGGAAGACATCATCACTCTTTAAATCTGCATCTTCTCTAATACAGCTGAGTAAAACCACCACAGGCATACCGGTGACTATCTTCTGATTAGCAATCGTCCTGATAATGCTTACTTGTAGATCTTCCAAAACGTGCACACCATTCACCAACAGCAGCACGGTCTTCTGGTCGCCTCGACTGCCTGCTGTGAAAAGGTGGACCACCTCCTCTGCAACCTTTGTGATGTCCGAGGTTGAGTCTGTTAAAACAGCACTCCTTAAAGTTTTCCTAAAGTCCCACAACACCTTCATGGCCAGTGTTGTCCCCCCACATCCTGGCTGGTGGAACAGTTTAACTATTGATATTCCAGGGTGTTTTCTCAACTTGTGAATTTGCCTTTCAAGTTTATCGTATCCATCTCGTTTAATGAAAGGAGATCCGATGCCATCTAACTCTGCCTGTTCACTGATGTGAAAGTTTAACCATTCGGGTGGGGCCCCTCTGTAAAAGTTTTCCTCCGTCTCCTCAAGTATGTCTGGATCGAAAGACTTCCCTTCAAACTGATTTGAATGGAGAACGTCCAACAGTGAGAGGGAGCGTGTGACAGTGGACAGGGACGGTCCATTCGCCATCTTGGACTCTTAGTTTCCTGCAGCAACGGTAAACACACAGATTGTAAATCACCTTAACCTTTTTATAAATATATATATATATACACATATATTTAAAACCATAAATACATACACACACATATAGGGATGGGTATCGTTAAGGTTGTAACGGTACTACTACTTTTATCGATACCGCTTATCGATCCGGTCGTTTAACGGTACTCTTATCGGTTCTTTTGAAAAAATTCAAATGGAAAATTAATGGTAGGGTCGGTAAAAATGGAGAAACCAGCTTGAGTGCGCTAGAATTTGAAAGTACAGAACCGGGGAAAAATCTGCCCCTTCCTTCAGACTTCCTTACAGAGCCCCTCCTCCAACACACACGAACGCGCACATGACCAATGAGGGCACGAGATAAGTTTGTGCACGAGATGGAAGACTGACAGGCAGGTAAGCCATCCAATTATCTGCAGATAATTGGTCGTGCTTTTTACAGCGCCACGGCTTCCACAGATGAAATATTTGTATATATTTATTGTCAAAGCATTTAACTTATTCATTGCTATTGAGATGTTAAGAGCATTCCATGGAATATAACAAAAAGTGTTTCTGAAGTGAATTACCTACCCTACCTAACCTGTTGAACCCCATCGACCCTTCTCCGGGCGGAAAAACGCATAATCTGTAGGAAACAGCATCTGACGGCTTCTTAATATTTAATAAACTATGAATGCGTTATATTCATGTAACGGGAAGAAACTCAGCTAACTGATCAATATTTTTATTTTTTTGCAGAATAAACCACAAAGCTAACACTGAGCCTCGGAATTAGCCACGAGCAAAAAAATGCTAACGGCGGTTCTACAGAAACTCATTCATAACACCCTTATTACTTATCATAGCTGCACTTCCAGCATATCGAATAGCATTGTGAGAAGACACAGAATCGATAGGTATCTAGATCATCACTCCATGATAAGAACTCGTGACTTTATAAACAAAAACAGACATCACATCAGATGGCGCGGTAGCAAACACGGCAAAATGGCTTAACTTGGTCGTTGTCTGGTCAAAAGTGATCTTCAATGGCATTAAAATGATAAAAACTTGAAGGTTAATCCATAGGTTAATCCAATGTGTCTGTGTCCCTTTGAAATGATTTCTGATAATCCATCAGCAATAAACCTACTTTTAAGTTTTCAGATTTCAGAGCATGCGCGTAGCCCCCACTTCACAATGGTAACGTTGGTGTGTATGTGAAAATTCCCCTTCGATTCTATTGGCTCTAACGGTTACAAAGAGATGTCAATCACCAAAATCGACCAATGGGTTCCAGAGAAACGGCAACAACGCCCATTTCCACCCAAATGACCCCAGAGGTGGAGTTTATTTTTGCTAAATCTCTCTAAAAAGGTCAAATGTCACTTGTTTTGCATCAATCTTGATACAGGGTACTTATTATGTTATATTTTGGATTCCTAAAGCTTTCAGTCTACCTTACCATCATTCAAGGGTAGTTTTCACTATAAGTAAAAAGTAATTTTTGGACAGACACAATAATTTACAGTTTATAATTTATGTATATTTCTGTTATTTACAGAAAATAATTATATATCTGCTCAAAAAGTCCCTCTTTTTCAGATTGTAGCCATTTTACAAAAACTTCAACTTATATACTTACATAACATACTTACATACTTACTTACATAACAACTATGTTCAATCTCAATTTTCTTTAAAATAAAAAACATCTATATTGATTCTGACTTTTCTACATCCAACTCACAGGTTTATCATTACTTTGAGAGAAAAGGTCAAAGATTATAAAGTTACCTCTAATCATCAACCCATGTTTGTATAATTGAGTTAACTCTGTGTGTTGCTGCTAGCATACATAATACCTGAACTTTTGCAAGATGTTTAGACAAATGCTCGTGTTACCGCCCTTACATGCTAAACTCTTATTGCACTTTTGGCAACGAGCATTAGGCGCATTCACACTGCGGTACTTTTCCCACAAAGGTTCATGTGAACTCTTTAGTTCGCATGAACTAAGTACAGATCGCGTTCACACCGGAATAAGTCCCTGGGGGTGGATTAGGCAAATGAAGCCGCTGACGTCACTTCTTCTTCTTCTGCTTTGGGTTTACTGGCAGGCCGCAAACCACTTCACGGCGTATACTGCCACCCCAAGTCCCCGGCCGGAAGTCCCCGGAGTTGGGGAAGGCTTCAGTAGAAGCTGCTGGGAGTCCCAGCAGCTTCTACTGAAGCCTTCCGAGTAAATCGCCAGAACGCCGACACCTCCTCATCTCCACCGCTCCCATGTTTTATTTTGTGTTGCCATAAGTTAGTCTCTCTGCGTTTCTGCGCTGGGCTAATGCTAATGCTAATAATGCTAATGCGAGGATAATAAAATGGCGGCTTCACAAAACTGTTTGGGAGTTTTACGGGGCGTGGTTTGCAATCCGCCCAGCCAATCAGAAATATAGCTCTTTTCTCACAAAAGGGGGTAAAAAGGTTCGCAATCGCATGAACTAATTTTAGTACCGGCTCTTTTTGGTGTGAACGCGATGATGAACTAAGGGTGTGTTCACACCTAATAGTCCGCTCTCTGGTGCGCACCAGACCACAGTTTGTTACATTGTTTCATTTTTCAGAAGGTTCGGTTTGCGTTCACACGGGCAAAACTCAAACGGACTATAAACTTTAAACACAAGTCATGTGCTCGGAAATGCTGTTCAACCATTGGTCAGACATTAAGGGGGTACAAACGCAAATCCCGGCAATTTCTAGCGGAGCCTCCGCCATGGAGCATCGGCACTTTCGGCAGGTTATTCTCATGCTGCTTTTAGTCTGGAGATCAACAGACACTAACGGCCCGCGCATATGATTATATAATCAGACAACGTCCGTTAAAAAACATTATTACATGGCATTGTTGAATACTCGATTCTGATTGGTCAATTCAAAACACGTGACACGTTTTTAATCCAGAACAGACAGACCACTGTCAAGGATTTATTGACCGTTGTTAAGGACGCTCACATCTGCATCTCACATATTCAGTGTGCAGTTACTTTGGCATTAGGGCAGGGATATCTAGATACTCTCCAAGGTTTGACATAATGAATTGTGCTACTTTTAAAGCAAGCAACGATGTTTTCAAAGCTGTAATCAAAAAGCTCCTCAAAAACGCTATCGAAGCAGTTCCTGCCGTTGCTCCTCAAACAGTAACAACGGACTATTTTTCTTAGCGGATGCATGTCAATTTAAATCAATACATACAACTATTTTTTAAATCAATACAATCATTTTCTAAATCCACAAAAGCATTTCAATTAATATTGGGAGTCATGTCGTTACTTTGTTGAGAACGTGGCCGTGTAATAAGCGGGATAATGTGGGCAGCGACTTGGTCATTATGGGGAATCCGACAGGATCTAGATCCCTCCGCTTCGCGTCGGGCTCCTGATCAGCCTGTTGGTGTTCTTTTCCCCATAATGACCGCGCTGCTGCACATTATCCACGAAAGACGTTCTGCAGAGGAGGGGCGTTTCACCGAGGACAGGTGTTCTTACTTTGATGTAGCTGACGGAGAATTTTTACTTTACTGTTCAACACTTAATTCTGCTTTACTCTTTAACTAAACAACCGCGGATGTCTTGAAAGACTCTTTCACTAAAGATTTTTGAAGATATCCGCGTTCTTGTGACACGTAAATACTGCGCTTCCTATGTTTTGGTGCGGACTGCGTTCACACCAGCGATGAACCGCTCCAGAGTTCGCAAGCAAGCGCTCCGAGACCACCTATTTTAGCGGACCAGAGTCCGGTTGTTTAGTTCACTTCAGAGATCTCGGACTGCGTTCACACCGACTCAAATGAACCGCACCAAGCGGCTAAACGCACCAGGGTTCGATTCAACCGGACTATACAAGGCAGGTGTGAACGCACCCTAAGTTCGCATGAACCTTTGTGGGAAAAGTACCACAGTGTGAATGCGCCTATTGTCCACATCGAGACGGGTAAAGTGTAAACACACCTTGGAGCAGACCCGGCGTCATGGGCCCGCCCATCCAGGATTTGGGCCCGCCCATCCAGGATTTGGGCCCGGCCATCCAGGATTTGGGCCCGCTGTTTTAATCAGGGCTGAATATAGGGTGACCAGATGTCCCGCTTTGCGCGGGACTGCACAGCATTTTCACGACTTTTGGTGCGTCCCGCAAATTGAGACGATGTCCCGCATATTTCATTTTGATTGGCTAAAACGCTTTTCTTTAAAATCAGATTCATCCAATGGCTGTTGAGAAAGCAGGGAAGGCTATCATCAGGGGGCTGTGTTTGCTGTCAATCAAACTGTAACACACGGCGGGTGCTGGTCAAGTGTTAACCAATGAGAGTAACTCACTCACACCCACCCCCCCACCCCGCCAAACAACAACAACGAACGCAGGCGACGCAGCAGGTTATGGAAAATGGAGGAAACTGAAACTACAGCTAAGAAGATGCACATACAACAAAGACTGGGAAGACACTTACCCGTGGGTGCAGCCAGTGCAGGGCGACTCTCAGAGATTTTTTTGCAATCTTTGCAAGAGTAATTTTTAAATTTCACATGGCAGTGAATACGACGTCAAAAGACACAGAGAATGCGATTCTCACAAGAAACGTGTCGCTCAAAAAGAGACATCCCACTATATGGAGACATTCCTACTCAAACCAAAAAATGATGGTCACTCAGACAAGGTAACAGCAGCAGAAATAATCAGTGTTTACCATAGAGTGCAACACTCCCATTCATACCGGTCAAATGACTGGCAACAAG
Source organism: Pseudochaenichthys georgianus (assembly GCF_902827115.2). NCBI lineage: Eukaryota > Metazoa > Chordata > Actinopteri > Perciformes > Channichthyidae > Pseudochaenichthys > Pseudochaenichthys georgianus. The sequence goes on from NC_047520.1 coordinate 4,505,957, forward strand.
CTAGCGCCGACCATTTTTCCAGACTCTGAGATAGTAACGAAAATGTCATGTGGTCGTACAAAAGCAGCGTCCATAATAACAGATGTGCTTGCCCCTGCCTCTGTGAAGAGTTGTTTGACAGAGTCAAAGACACCAGTGGTTCTAGGTGACAAAATAGCACAGCAACAAAATAGCACAGCAACAGAAGGTGGGCCCCCACGTGTAGGGGCCCACCTTCTGTTGCTGTGATGGACAAAACTGAAAGCTATTTTATTTTATGTATTATTGTGTTTCTGTTCCCTCCTGGCCAGTGTTGGTTTTATTTTATCTATTAATTTATGTTGTGCCTACTTGTACAGGTAATACACTAGTTGAATTAAGAAGATGCATTTCTAAACACTTGAAGTGAATAATGCCTGCTGCCTTGGTTAGCCTTAGTTTACTTTTCTTTATTAAAAAACTGCATTTTGACTTCACTTTCTGCTCTGTTATATATTTGTTACGGTTTTTTTTCCGGGGGTTAGGGGGTGCTGTTGAGAGGGTGTCCCACATTGTCCCACACAACCATACTCCTTGTCCCACATTTGGTTTGTTGGGATCTGGTCACCCTAGCTGAATACAACATTTTAATTGTTTTATTATTATGTTCAGTGGCGGAGCCAGGGTATACTTGGGTAGGCTACAGCCATACCAATAAATGGCTTAGCCCCACCATGAAAAATGATTTTAAAGTAAGCTAAATAAAGTCCGCCAACTCGCGCGGAGTAAATTGCACAGACAGCAGTTCGTAAGATTGATTTCAGCAGTCACTTGTCTGGAAATACCGAAGACTAGAAACAGTTTGAAAACTTTTGTCACGTAGTGATCATCTTCTCAATAGAACATCTTTGATAATGTCTTCTGGCCAATCAGAATCAAGATAACGACGTGGTGTTGTTGCAGGAAGTCCCGACGGAGAATATTTTTGCTGTAGTTACAGTACATCTCTATATACATCGATACAACCTTACGCAGGCCCGGACTGGCCATCGGGAGCACCGGGAGGTTTCCCGATGGCCTGGCCTGTTAAGTGGCCTGCTGGCCTGAGGATTTTTTTTATGTATGTATTGTGAACGCAACGCTGGTGGGTCTGACTCTGCCTCACAGAGGGTGACTGGCTGTCTACTACATGATGTGGCCTGCCGACATGGCCACTTTCATACAGACCATACACTAATGCCCTCGATTGGTCATTCAAGCTCGGGAGTGTGTGTGCGTGTGTGTGTGTATGTATGTGTGGCGCAAGCGAGCGAGAGAGAAAGCGCGCGCACTGGTTACGTGTAGGCTATTGTTGTTGTTAGCATCTGGTGCTAACTAGCTGTGCTAACGGATATAAGGAGCTGTTTCAACAACAAGGTGGAGGAGAGTCCTCTCCTGTCAGACTGAGAGACTGATACATACAGCTCAGGTGAGTGTTTAGATAGTTAACTTAGTTCTCAGTGGGTCTCACGGTTTGGTCACCATTCATGTAAACACATATTTCCATTTGAAGGGGGAGTGATTAGTCAAATATGCATGAATAATAATAAAAAAACGTTAACTGTGGGAATAAATGTAAGATAAACTTTAAAACTTGTTGAGAGCTAAAACTAGTCTTTGCTTCTGCCACAAAGAGGAGAAAGGGGGAGACAGGTGAGGCTGGTTCAGGAGCCCACACTCACAACTATAAATGAACCAAAAACAAATAAATAAACAAGTTTCAATGTTTTTTCATATTGGATATGGTATGTTATTGGTTATGGCCATGTTATTATGATTGTATGATTATTTAAATGTATACAGTTCTGTTTCATGTGGGTGTAGTCTCTCTCTTTATTTCCCCCTCAAAGTGAACCAGATTGATGCATTTAATTCCAACATTTAAAAAAAATCTTACCGGGGGAGAATGCCCCCGGATCCCCCTATAGGATTTGAGGTCCACCCCAACTAAAAATATGTTCACATGAATAGGTTCCTAAATAGATTTGCACATTTGTTTAAATAGTAACCCATCTCCATATGTTTATTTTTTGGTAGTAGATTTAGAGGTCTATCACTGTGGGCAGCAACGCTGTAAATATTGACATGGTAGTGGCCTGGCTGGGTGTATAATTCCCAGCCTGACTTATTGTCCCAGTCTGGCCCTGACCTTACGTGATGATATAAATCAACACTTAATTAAATAAGACCCCACGGTTTGATGATTGATGTGTGGGCTGTCTTTCATTTTGACACACAGAACAATGGGGGCAATCCACCCTTATCCACAATGTAAAGTAATTCACAGCCTCTTCCCTCTTCTCTCTGTGAGGAGCAGCAGGTTCAGCTTTCAGAACAAAGTAACAAAAAACTGAAATGGCATTCATTTTTTTTTTAAATATGTTGTGTAGTAATAGATTTATTTATTTTTCTTTCTCAAGAGAGGACCAGAATGTGTATTTTATGTTAGTATTTCAAAAAATCTCCTGGGGGAGAATCTCCCCAGACCCCCCTGCAGGCGTTGGGTTTTCAGCATGTCAGCTCTATCACAATTCAGTTTTTCCGGGAAATGTAAGTTTCGGGGTGGGCCCGCCCTGGTACATCAAATGCCCGCCCAGACACATATGTCTGCCGCCGGGTCTGCCTTGGAGCGCTTGTGTGTGCGTGTGTGTGTTTTATGCATGTAGCAGCCGTATGTGTGTGTAAATTGCCCCGTCCCCTCGCACACAGACGGGGGAGAGAGATCTCTCGTCTGGATTGGAAAAATCGAAATTACATCATAGACACATTTTGTATTGTATAAGAGAAACGGAGTTGGCGAAACTAAAACTGCAATATAATATTTATGTATCAATAATACATATGACATAAAATATGTAAATGTCCAGTAGTAGCATACCAATAAAAAGACCGATAACTTCGGAGCTTAACGGTAGCCTACCACAGTATTTAATAATTCAGCTCGGTAGCCATCCCTAAACACATATATTTTGAGTAGTAGCATTTCAAACTTCTGCACCCAAGATGCTCCAAATGATGAAGTAAATGAATACATGTATACATAAATGAAATAGTAAATGTTAAATATACTCAATATAAAATAATTGTCTTACCTTTCCCCATACGATCCAGATGTCTCTGAAGTGTGAACATACCGTGCCACCGGACCGGTGACTATGTACTTTAGTCTTATGTAATGGAAGATAACAACAACATGACACACCCACATGTGTGTGTGTGCGTGTGATTGCAAACAAGCGCTGTAAAGATGTCACGTTGAGCCTTTTGTGGAGAAAAGGAAACCTAACATTGCAGTTTCCTTTTCTCCACAAACGAAACCTAACAATGCATCCTTTCTCTTACAAATTATTCACGATTTTAAACTGTCAATATTTCTCCAGAGCATGATGAAATATTTGTTTTTGCAAAATGGTTCCAATGTTTAACTATGTTTTGTAAAGATTAATCTGTGTGATGCGAGAAGATCCCATCACAATTAATTAGGGTCCAACGTGACATCTTTAACATTGTTTTGTCCGACAACTTTTTGACAGGGTATTTATGGATATAATTATTAAATATAATTAATTCATTTGAGGAGCTGGAACCATGTTACATGTACGTTTTTACCTGAAACATGAAAAAAGATCATCAAAATACTTTCCTATTCCTTATTTTCAATTTGCAAATTGACTTACCATTAAAATAAAGGAAAGAAAAAGCCCATATCCAAGCAATGAACAATTGTTTTAATAGTTTGAAAAGAGATTGTATTACTCATTTTGGATATCATGCTCTGTATGGGGCTGACATCTCAACGTCATAATATGTCATACAAAAATAAACAAATTAACCTCTCGAACGTCTTTGAAAGAAAGCAACTTCACATGATATATTGGTTAGCAAATATATTTTAATATATAATATTTATATTCATTTTAGCACAATGACAAAATGGCATAATTTCAGTTTAGTCTCATTTAAATCATGACAAAAAGCCACACCTTTATATCTGTTTGAATAATACATCATATCATAATTTGTTGCAGTCTTTTGCAAAATCACACCTTTATGTACTTATTGCCCCATGAGAGGAAAAACCTTAGCAGAAGTTTCTAACAGCATTGAGCCTATGGCATCCAACGGGATTATGTTATGAGCTGTAAACATGATGTAATGGCGCTCTTCACTGCATCGTTAAGAAGGGTCCATCCTCCAAACCCATCACTGAGAACTGGATAAGTTCATTGTCTTAAACCAAATTCAAATGTGTCGCATTGTCCAACAGCCGTAAATGTAGATTAATTATTTAAGAGCAATAAGTCTTGACTAACAGGATGGACTGGATTGACGCACCTGTCACTTGCTACACCTTTTGAGAAAGAAGCACATCACAAAGTAACAGGCAGAATATGAGAACACACACACAAAGCGCAACAAAAGTATTAGATGCAGCAACAACCTTAAATCAAAGATAATGTATTTCTATAGCTTGTTTCTAACACTATCAATCTCCACTAACACAACAAAACTGTCAAAAGTAAAGTTTGGAGCTGAAAAACAAGAGACAGGGGGGGGAGGGGGGGGGGGGGGGGGGCGGGGCATAAGGCAGACTCTTCACGCTAACGAAGGATCACTTCTTCTTCAGGGCAGGCTAAGCAGTTCGCAGGCTACTGTCCCGCAGCTTCTGCCTCTCTGTTAGACTCCGGTACTGCACATTACTCACGAGACGAGAAAAATTGCTTCAAGTGAAACATTCGGGGATTTTCAGAAAACATCCGGGGCTTGAGCCCAAGTAGCCACCCCCACTGACACCACAGTAAAGGTATAATTAATTAAACCGTAACAAAGTTCAGATTACATCTAAAATAGCCTCCATAGTCCACGCACACACGTCAGAGCATCCCAGCCACAAGCGTTAATGTGAGTCAGAAATTAAGATTGTTCACTACAAACATTATGAGACATTGTTTAAAGTCAAGCATGTCATGATCTCAAGTCCATGCATCCCAGCAGCTTTCAACTGAATGAAGTTGGCACTTTTACCACAATGTAAACTTTATTGGTTAAGCAGCTCTAGAGAAATGAAAGTAGGTGTTTTAAAGAGCGTGTGCACTATGCAAGGCATAATGTAAGTCACGCGCTTTCTGTGAAGGTTATAGGAAATCATAAAAACATTGCTGCACAACTTTATACGACATTCAGCATTCCTAACATTGACACACCTTATGATCATTAACACCATGTGACTGTACAGCAGCCTTGTGCAACACCTGCCACATACAAAACAAAACTTACTCGAGGCAGAGATAAACTCAGATGTTTATCAAAGCACAAGCATTTATTTTTCTCTGCCATCACCTCAATCAGCTACAACCCAAACTACTCTCACTCATGTAGTTGCTTCTTCACTTTATAACTTCATACATGCGTCCATTAAACATTCAACAACACCCACTTGAATACAAATAGCAAATGAAACTATGGAGCCTCATGTGTTCGATGTTGAACAGAAACAAAGTACATTATGAAACAAAATGGCATGAAAACATTGTGTAAAATATATAAAGAAATATACTTTTTTTATTCTAAAAGGCTCAACTTCATTAGGCCATTAATAGATGTTATTTAACCATTCTTACATTGAACAAATGTTAATTTGATTTAAATGTATTTTCTACCGTAGTTTTAAGCTAGCAAGCTCAACAAATGCTACCAACTTTAACTAGTTAGCTTGTGTTAGCATTAGCAAAAACAACACCCTACTAATTACAATTCAACCAACTAATAACAGAGACAATGACTAACCTTGTATTTGTTTAGCTCAACAAGCATAGACATGCTAACTAACTGCTAACTAGCTAGAATAGTTTGTTAGCAATATTAGCTTGTAGCTAAAGTGACCGCAGACTGTTGATGCTCATCTAGTTGACAGCATGTGCAGTCTTCTTTGAAAAAAACCAACATATATAACTAAAAGGTTAGTTTCCGTCTCTGCCGTTTATTTTTTTTACAGCTTGTTAATTGTTAGTTGAATCAGAATTACTTTGACGTTATCTTTGCAAGATCAGGAGTAAACTGGCTAAATTTGATAGCAGTGGTTGAGCTTGTTTGCACAGAAGTTGCTAAATTGCTAATTTAACTGTATGTATCCATTTGACAATTAATGTTATAATTAGGGCTCCACTCAAGTGACTGCTTATTTATCAGATAGGGGTTGCTACTCTGGTTTTGTTGTATACCCACTGGGTAATTGTTGTGCAAGTACAATGAGTTAATACTTTCAAGAAATCTGGTAATGAAAACCACACTCTACTAAGTCAGCAGTCATCATGTCTTAAACTTTCTATACGCACATGGTCAACATTTAAAGACAGTAACCTACTTATATTTCCCGCTCTTGGTGCGATGTGCAAGTGACAACAGATCTTGTATGAACAAAATGGCCGATTATGACTTTGTGACTGCTTTTATATTTTGTCATGATTTGGAAACTCTCTGAATAAAATCATTTTACAAGCAGTGACCACAACACATCTGATCAAATACAACACAGTAAAACATAATGTTACATAGCACAAAATACAATTAAATGAATGTCAATTTCTTTTTTTTAAATCATCACCCAAAGCCGAAACAGCAAAACATGAATGAGCAGAATAACATGAATTATAAAAGTGTTGATGCATGGTCTGCTTAACGTTAGATAAGCAACATGTTTTCTCCCCTTGATTTGTTTCCAGTTAGTTAAACTAAATCAGGATACGTAAAACAACAATATATAGGCATTAAATAAATTAATCAAGTTCAAAACAAACAGTGATATATTCAAAATACATATATTTACAACCTAATAAAATGAAAAAACGAAACCTCGTCTTTTAGGGTAAATGATGTTGGAATTAATTTTAATTGACGGTTGGCTGAATACCTTCAAAGCAATATTTACCTCTTGATTTCCTACATCTATGTATTGGCTATTATCAGATATTCACCATTAATACATTTATTTTAGTATGTTTATACTTTTGCAGCATTTACTAAGTTGATATGTACTTGGTACTTGAAAATCCAAATTTGACATAATCTGTGACTGATATGTTTATATAGTATGTGCCGAAAATTGTGAGCATTGCCAAACACTTAATGAAGTCAGAGGGGCTGTGCCATAGTGACATTAATACTGGTTGACTTTTGAGGAGTAGGAAACAGGAAGTGGAAAATGGGGGAGGGTGCGGCTCATTACACTTTGGTTTTATTAATCCATTGACTACACCTCTCACCAGAAGCCTCTAGAGAGCATCACGCAGTTTTTTTTCTTTTTCTGATGTGTACAGATATCGCATGGACACACTACTGACAAACTACCACTAAATTATTAACATGAATCCGTTGCCTACTGAAATTCTGAGAGAGAGAACAAAAAAAGTCAAAGTCACATACATCGAAATTCACAAGTTGCTATTCAAAAAGCACTTCAAATAAAAAGAAGAAGAATAAAGTAAAAGAAAATCGCCCAAATCCAACCCTGTTAAGATTTTGTACACTACTGGAAACACGTGCTAAGATCTGGAAAGGAAAACCTGCCTTGTGGTTTGTAAAGTCACCAAAGCGGAGTGGCAATTTAACATTTGCTGCCAATAATCACATCCATTAAAAGCTGGAAAATACCATTACCCACAGGTCATAGCAGTAAGTACAACTGCCTCCCTTTGCCCGGAAAACTGTCTCCGTGAAATGCAGCACTTTGTGTTCACTAAGATCGAGCTAAAGGGAAGGAGCTACCGCTTCACTTCGGGTCAGGTCGAGCGTGGGCTAGTCCGGACGCTGAAGGGAAAAATCCACCCAGAAATACTCAAAACACGGTCATAAATCTGTGTAAATCAGTGCATATACCGGGGTATAATTAAGTGTTGACTACAAATTGTAGTTTCAAATGGTGACGCTTGGCTAATTAATGTCTCTGTGCAAAACTACAAAAACACAGTTTGAAGAAGCTCGTTCACTTTGATTCTTAAAGGATAAGGAATAAAGAAAAATATACTTGAAATACAACTAAAGTATTACTAAACTCAGATGTGGCTTTATCGATAATTAGGACTAAAAGTAAGTCAACGCAGTTTAAGTTCTAGCTTAATGCTAACGTTTTTAGGCTAATTTGCCAAAAGACATCTTGGGGTCATAAACTCAAGTACTGGACAACACAAAACCTCTGTTGGCTCTAGATGAAAAGTCAGAAGATCACCAAAGGCATCAGGATTGATCCTAAAGCGGCCATGAATGTTTGTACCAAATTTCATGGCAGCCCATCCAACATTTGTTTTACACCTTATCACTAAATTGGTGGACCAACACTGCATTATGGGCCCGGTTCAATCGAACGTACAGCATAGTGTTCGAGTATTTCGGTGTGGACCGTCCCTCTAACAGTACAATAAAAGGCTTCATCTGGCCTAGATTAACTGTAAACTATATACTTTTGAATGTTACTGTATGACTTTGCTTGCAAAAGGGTCGAGTTGTACAGTATGGTTGGTCTAACAAGTGTTTCCCCCCAGCTTTTAACACGTTCCTGAACTGCACACTTTCCGTCATGCAGTTTCAACAACTTCTTATCTGGATTACGTGACTTGTCGAGAGGATACATTACAGTGCAGATGTTTCCCTACAGACGAAAATGCATAGGATAGAAATCAGTCCAACACTACAGTATACGGCGAGCAATACAAAAGAAGAAGAAAATAACGGATCACGTGAACTGTGATCGAAATAAAAGTCGTGGTCATTGGCACTGGGGTTGGAGTGGAGCGGTGAGGAGAAGGAAGGAGGGCCGGGAGAAATTACTCGTCAAACACTGATAGATTAAACGTTATCCGTTTTGTTTTTTTATCCCACAGCTTTGACAGCAATAAAAACGGGGGCAGAAATAAACCCAAAGACATTCTCGACACTGAAGTCCTTCGCTAATTTCAGAATAAAAGTGCCCTCTTTAAAAGTCAGAGCTGATTTTTGAATAACTTGACGTGTGTGCCCGCCATCCTTACACACACACACACACACACACACACACACACACACACACACACACACACACACACACACACACACACACACACACACACACACACACACACACACACACACACACACACACACACACACACACACACACACACACACACACACACACACACACACACACACACACACACACACACACACACACACACACACACACACACACACACACACACACACACACACACACACACACACACACACACACACACAATCTCTCGGGGTGAACAGAAAGTCCGCTAAGGCTTCAACGCGGGGAGAAAAAGAGACACAGTGTTCGAGAGAGCAGTTGTCATGGTGACGTTTCAACAGTCTTGCTAGCTATTGTGTTGGTGCGTGGCGGCTTACGAGTCGTCACAATCTGCTTTATGTACAGCTTATCACACGCCATGTTTGCTTTCCGTCCTTTCCTCCCTTCGTTCACCTTGTTTTTTTCACTTCTAGAGACCTTACTTCTCCGACAGTGAAATCTGTACAGCGAAGGGGGGAAATCAAATTTGCCACACAACGTTTACACACAGCAAATATAATGTGGTCTCTCAAAATATTCTGTAAAGTAGAAGTGCTTGCTAAATGTTTTTCATCTCAATTCGTCGAGGAGAGACGCTAAGTAGTTTCAGATTAGACAAAACGAAGGCGAGTGAAACTGACAGTGGACATTTGAGTGTCTTCTATGAAACACACAATATATTGTTTCTGCTATAGCCTCTGATATATTATTCGTATATATACAGCGCACACGACAGACCTCCATGCTAACGGTTTCCCCTTTGATGAGAAGAGAATTTATGTGTTGGAATAATTGCAATAGCTTTCTCTATATGTTTCTAAATAACTCTGATTATAAGCTAAAGGCAAATATTGGCTTTTCTATGCAAATCAACTTGAAGTATCTTCTAAAATATAAGAATTGTTTCTGCTTTTGAAACACGATATAATAATCTATGTACGAGTAAAGGGAGTGCATAAAGAACTGTCATGTACGTGTTATATTATGAACACGGTGAATGTGGCCGAAGGAGGGCAACATATGCAATGTGTTTATTGTAATTAACCAATCACGTGTGTTACATTATTACTCACGTCTCAAAAAGAGAATAATAGTCTTTTCGAAAATATTGAATAAACCCTTTCACACCTGAAATATCAACGCAGCTAAACACAAAAACCCTTTTAGAGATGAAGCAGTCATAGATGTGAGATTAAGGTGTTTTTCTAACTTTAACTGCAGTTTAATCTCGAAAATCCTTTTGATTTTATAGATTTACATGTTTCAGTTCTCCAGAAGAAGTTTTATGTCCATCATTTGTACCATTTTGGCCGTTAAAAGAGCTCTGCTGGATTATGTTAGTCGTAGTTATGCATCGCTGTATATCAAATAAGAACAACGCTTATTTGTTTTTATGGTGAGCCTCTTTGAAGGCAGGACACACACACACACACACACACACACACACACACACACGGCCCAATCTCCAGATTTCTTCTTCTTCTAATGTCTCTTTTTCCGCAGCTTCCCGTCAGCTCGAGAGGAGGTGGCCTCGCTACGATCTGATTGGTTGCGTGGTCGGTGGTGGTTGTGTGTCATGTGTTAGTACAAGGAGGGGGCGTGGCTGGATGTGTGTGTGTGTGTGTGTGAGGGGGGGGGGGGCGATGTGGGGCGAGCGATGGGGGTTTGGTCAGATTCGGTTGGTCGGTTGATTGGAGTGCCAGAAGTGAAGAAATCAAGGTGCAAAGATTGGGGCTGAGGGGCGGGGCCTCACACCTTTTTAGGGGGAGGGGCCAACTTGATGATCTCATCTTCAGAGGGCTGGCGGATGATGTCTTTTTGGCGAGGGGTAGGAAAAAGAGGGAAGAGAAAGAGAAAGAGAAATCATATGAAACATTTTCTCCAAACACAGAAATGTATAGAAAGTCATTACATCATATTCAGCATCACAAGCAGAGCTGGATAATAAACGGATGCTTTTTGTACAAAGTCAACCCAAATAATGAAAATAATAAAACAAAGAAAGTAGTTTAAATGTTAACTTTTGTAATAGTTATACTAACTTGGATATTATGTTTTTAGTATTTGAGTTCATTTCACTAATTTATAAGCACTTTTCTAGTCGCTTTACAACACATTTGAAATTAAGTAAAATAAAAACATGACAAAGAAAAATACTGAACATTAAGTGAGCATTACTTAGAAGTATTCATTTAATTATACTTATTTATATTGTTTGTGTGTCATTTCGTGCAGTAATAAGAAGCACTTTTCTTATCAGACTTTTTGTACTTAATATATAATATAATATTTCAATATATATAAGTACAACAAAGATAGTGCTCTCTAGAGATAGAAAGGTAAAAGACAATGACAGGACAAAGCAGCCAAAGGAGACGAATAAAGCAATAGACATAACAAAAATATAACATTTTTGTAAAATATCTGTAGAAAAATCACAGAGTATTTTTTTTAAAGAGGAACTCAAGTTATTTCAGTGCTTGTGTCAAAAGTGACGTTTTGAGAGAAGAACTGAGACAAGCAGACATTTCATCTCTTTTTATAGCAGAGGGATTGATGTTTTTAATTCAGCCATTGCACCCGTTGTAACTCAAACAGGCGTAAAGCTGTGAGCTGAACTGAGCTACAAAGACGTGTAGAAAATACACCTCATAATGGCAGCAGGAAGCCGGTTGAGAGAAGCATCCGGAACCTCTTCTTGAAGCTTTTTAATTTATTTGACACACAGAAGAACACACATACGTTTACAATTAAATCAAGATGAATGCTTTAAAAGCACAGTTCATCCAAATGGAAAACGGTGAAACCAAAGCAGGGGAAAATAAGTTGTAATGAAACACGGCCAGAAATGTAATTTAAAAAAAAAACTAAGGCAAGGAAAGGCTTCCACAGTAAGTGTCCTAAACGTAGTTTCTCAATAACAGAGACATAAGTCTAACCCTGTGTGTGTGTGTGTGTGTGTGTGTTACCTTTGTATTTCTTGGCTGAGGGGATGCGTGTGAGCTTGGTGTCGATCTCGTCGTCCTCGGAGATCTTCAGCACGGTGGTGCGGTACTCGATCACCCGCGTCAGCAGGTCCGGTCGCCGCGAAATCTCGAAGATGTGCTCGAGGTACGACAGGTTATCTGCACGGGAAATATGGTTACATCAACATGTGTCCCCTCTTCTTCATGTCTCTTCTACATCAACATGTGTCCCCTCTTCTTCATGTCTCTTCTACATCAACATGTGTCCCCTCTTCTTCATGTCTCTTCTACATCAACATGTGTCCCCTCTTCTTCATGTCTCTTCTACATCAACATGTGTCCCCTCTTCTTCATGTCTCCTCTACATCAACATGTGTCCCCTCTTCTCCATGTCTCTTCTACATCAACATGTGTCCCCTCTTCTTCATGTCTCTTCTACATCAACATGTGTCCCCTCTTCTTCATGTCTCTTCTACATCAACATGTGTCCCCTCTTCTTCATGTCTCTTCTACATCAACACGTGTCCCCTCTTCTTCATGTCTCTTCTACATCAACACGTGTCCCCTCTTCTTCATGTCTCTTCTACATCAACACGTGTCCCCTCTTCTTCATGTCTCTTCTACATCAACATGTGTCCCCTCTTCTTCATGTCTCTTCTACATCAACATGTGTCCCCTCTTCTTCATGTCTCTTCTACATCAACATGTGTCCCCTCTTCTTCATGTCTCTTCTACATCAACATGTGTCCCCTCTTCTTCATGTCTCTTCTTCATCAACATGTGTCCCCTCTTCTTCATGTCTCTTCTACATCAACATGTGTCCCCTCTTCTTCATGTCTCTTCTACATCAACACGTGTCCCCTCTTCTTCATGTCTCTTCTACATCAACACGTGTCCCCTCTTCTTCATGTCTCTTCTACATCAACACGTGTCCCCTCTTCTTCATGTCTCTTCTACATCAACATGTGTCCCCTCTTCTTCATGTCTCTTCTACATCAACATGTGTCCCCTCTTCTTCATGTCTCCTCTACATCAACATGTGTCCCCTCTTCTCCATGTCTCTTCTACATCAACATGTGTCCCCTCTTCTTCATGTCTCTTCTACATCAACATGTGTCCCCTCTTCTTCATGTCTCTTCTACATCAACACGTGTCCCCTCTTCTTCATGTCTCTTCTACATCAACACGTGTCCCCTCTTCTTCATGTCTCTTCTACATCAACACGTGTCCCCTCTTCTTCATGTCTCTTCTACATCAACATGTGTCCCCTCTTCTTCATGTCTCTTCTACATCAACATGTGTCCCCTCTTCTTCATGTCTCTTCTACATCAACATGTGTCCCCTCTTCTTCATGTCTCTTCTACATCAACATGTGTCCCCTCTTCTTCATGTCTCTTCTACATCAACATGTGTCCCCTCTTCTCCATGTCTCTTCTACATCAACATGTGTCCCCTCTTCTCCATGTCTCTTCTACATCAACATGTGTCCCCTCTTCTTCATGTCTCTTCTACATCAACATGTGTCCCCTCTTCTTCATGTCTCTTCTACATCAACATGTGTCCCCTCTTCTTCATGTCTCTTCTACATCAACATGTGTCCCCTCTTCTTCATGTCTCTTCTACATCAACATGTGTCCCCTCTTCTTCATGTCTCTTCTACATCAACATGTGTCCCCTCTTCTCCATGTCTCTTCTACATCAACATGTGTCCCCTCTTCTCCATGTCTCTTCTACATCAACATGTGTCCCCTCTGTGGAAAGAGACTCTGAAAGTTTCAGGAACAAAGATTCTCTCTCTTTTTGATCCATTTCTATAAAAACCTGTCTGAAACTGAGCTGATCAGATGTTGGCCACTTTGTGATGTCATAACGTTGTTTGGGCTTGTGTAACCATCAGCCAATCAGCAACCAAGGTTTGTATATATATTTCGATACGCAGGATCAGGTCTCCGAGTGTCTCACCTTGGGCCAGCTTGTCGTTTTTCTCCAGGTAGCTGAACCACTCCTTGGAGGAGGTGATGTTGTTGCTCTGGTCCTCGGGGATGTCCTCCTTGCAGGCGGACTTGAGCTGCTCCAAGTCCTCGTTGGTGATGTTCTCAGACAGGTCGCTGAGGAGAGAGCCGTACTCCGCCATGGTCTGCTCCACACAAAAGAGAGGGGACACGTTAAAGCTTTCCAAATGCAACAACAGAAAAAAACAGTGATTGAAAATATCCCCGTGTGCAAACAGCCCACCTGCTTCCCACACTCCAGAATGGGAAGTTGGGACATGTTAGCTAATGATAAAAACATACTGTAGGGGACGGATGAGAACATATTATATCAAACATGTCAATCGTCTCAATTTTGTAACTGAAAGCAGGGATTGTCAAAAAAGGTCATATAAAGGACGCCCAAAAGGGGGACATTTGCACAGTGACATGTCTCTTCACGACAGAGAACATACACAGTTATTCTGACTCGATCACACACATCGTCCCGCTACTTGAAATATTCACTATAGCACCAAATGTCACAGCTAAATAAAAGAAACCTCTTTGAGTAAAATAGGGTTTAGATAAGAGGCTAAGGAGATTCCTGAACCTTTAAAAATAATCAAACTATATACATGTGGGCGTTTTATTGTTTTCATATTTAGTGGGAACCAATTGGGTTGGAGCAAAAAAGGCACAGCAGATTTGAAATAGATGAACGCCTTTTCATGGGATATGTTGATAATAAGAAAACTACAGAACAGCCTCGTCTATTCTAACTGCTTAAAATACTTTTTTAAAGCTAGTAAAGTATAAATGTATCAACAATATTATGAGTGAAAACACATCAAATCAACTCTAATAGACATTTACGAGGCTCTCTATCTCCCTCTAGTGGACACATGGAAGAACTACATGCTTCTGTATATTAAACAGGTGTTTGTCAAATCTGGCTTATTCTTTGTGTGTTGGATAATAAGCAAGTCCTCCTGCGAGAGTTTCTGCTTCATTAATGTTCACGCTAATGATTTACGGAACAATAGGTTCCCTATTTATAGCCATCCTACTCGACAGAAATAGATCACAGACGGCTCGGCATGCAGCGAAGATACTCGAGTACTTGATTTCAGATTCAGACCTAACAGAGGAACAGTGGTGAAAGGATTCAGAACATAAGCATGCAGCGGGTACAAATCAGGCGAGTGTAAAGCAATGGGTTGCCCTGCGTGTGTTTGGGTGTGTGGGAGTGCTTTTGTTGGCATGTGAGGAGTTTAAAAACAGGCAGAAACCGGTTGGAAAACGATAAACAGACGTGATTCGGGCGAGTTGTGAGGCTCCTTTCAGCCGTTTAGACGAAGCAAAGAAAACGGATCCAGATGCCATCTCATATCTCGGGTATCAACAGATTTGGGTCGAGATACTCATTTGCATATTCATATACAAATGTACAGCAAGTACCTTTATGTTCCTGCAGATATCACACAGTACATAATATATATATAATCTGTTAGGGGTGCATGAGGTAAACCTTACTAATCAGTCAGTTCTCTGGGAACTTGTTATGAAGAATATTACCCCTGACATTTGATAGAACAAGCGATTTAGCACAGCCATTAATCATTATTTTTTGAATATCAAATAGTTTGCCGATTATGTAACTTTAAAATGTCGTGTCAAGTGTAAAAAATGTCTCCACACATGGTTTTGAAATGTCTTATTTGGGTAGATACATGATAGTACATTGTACATGATAGGCTAAGGGGGTCTAAGCAGTCGACCAATCACAACAGAGCTGGCCAGCTAACCAATCAGAGAAGACTGGGCTCTGGTTTCACACAGAGGGTGAAAAGAGGTGCTGCAGAACAGGCAGTGTGAGAAAAATACTTTTTGAACATTAAAGCATGGAGACATGTAGAGACACTACATACTGATATACACCTGAACATCAGCAGGAGAGGACTCTTTAAAGT
Organism: Pseudochaenichthys georgianus; assembly: GCF_902827115.2. Lineage (NCBI taxonomy): Eukaryota > Metazoa > Chordata > Actinopteri > Perciformes > Channichthyidae > Pseudochaenichthys > Pseudochaenichthys georgianus. The sequence goes on from NC_047520.1 coordinate 4,521,930, forward strand.
AGAGACACTACATACTGATATACACCTGAACATCAGCAGGAGAGGACTCTTTAAAGTAGAGACACTACATACTGATATACACCTGAACATCAGCAGGAGAGGACTCTTTAAAGTAGAGACACTACATACTGATATACACCTGAACATCAGCAGGAGAGGACTCTTTAAAGTAGAGACACTACATACTGATATACACCTGAACATCAGCAGGAGAGGACTCTTTAAAGTGGAGACACTACATACTGATATACACCTGAACATCAGCAGGAGAGGACTCTTTAAAGTAGAGACACTACATACTGATATACACCTGAACATCAGCAGGAGAGGACTCTTTAAAGTAGAGACACTACATACTGATATACACCTGAAGATCAGCAGGAGAGGACTCTTTAAAGTAGAGACACTACATACTGATATACACCTGAACATCAGCAGGAGAGGACTCTTTAAAGTAGAGACACTACATACTGATATACACCTGAACATCAGCAGGAGAGGACTCTTTAAAGTAGAGACACTACTTACTGATATACACCTGAACATCAGCAGGAGAGGACTCTTTAAAGTAGAGACACTACATACTGATATACACCTGAACATCAGCAGGAGAGGACTCTTTAAAGTAGAGACACTACATACTGATATACACCTGAACATCAGCAGGAGAGGACTCTTTAAAGTAGAGACACTACATACTGATATACACCTGAACATCAGCAGGAGAGGACTCTTTAAAGTAGAGACACTACTTACTGATATACACCTGAACATCAGCAGGAGAGGACTCTTTAAAGTAGAGACACTACATACTGATATACACCTGAACATCAGCAGGAGAGGACTCTTTAAAGTAGAGACACTACATACTGATATACACCTGAACATCAGCAGGAGAGGACTCTTTAAAGTAGAGACACTACATACTGATATACACCTGAACATCAGCAGGAGAGGACTCTTTAAAGTAGAGACACTACATACTGATATACACCTGAACATCAGCAGGAGAGGACTCTTTAAAGTAGAGACACGACATACTGATATACACCTGAACATCAGCAGGAGAGGACTCTTTAAAGTAGAGACACTACATACTGATGAACATCAGCAGGAGAGGACTCTTTAAAGTAGAGACACTACATACTGATATACACCTGAAGATCAGCAGGAGAGGACTCTTTAAAGCAGAGACACTACATACTGATATACACCTGAACATCAGCAGGAGAGGACTCTTTAAAGCAGAGACACTACACACTGATATGAACCTGAAACTGAGCGTATGGCTCCTTTAAGGATAAACGTGTTCTAGTGGGATGACATTATGCTACAGTGGGAAAAAAACTAAAATACTTCCAACTGTTTCAGCCTCACAGCCAATCGAATGGCTGCCTCAGGATTTCCAAAAGCTCGGTCTCCCAACATCCTGCTGAGATTGTTCCCCCGGCAGCGGTTTAGCTACAGTATGTGCAAATGATTAAGGTCACTTAAAAGCAGCTGCATTTAAGGGATCCAGTCCTTTGCTCAGGGGCGCTTTGGCAACTTTGTGTAGCATTACAAGTTGCATCCTCCCTTTCCTCAACAAGCTTCCCACAAACATTATGCATCTCTTTCTGTGTCACACACCAACCCCCCCCCCGCACGTTCCTGGCATCTTCGCAGCTGGCGAGAAGGCTGCCGCTCAATGCAATGCATTATGGGCAATGGCACGAAGCTCAGATCGCCTCGCTCTCCTCGCAGATCAACACGGCGTGCAGAAAGCCCAGAAGAGGCTCTGCGATGAGAGCTGTGACCTATATAACACGGGCTGCTGTTACATGTAGCCGCCACCAGAGGGCGCCTCCGAACTGTGCACCAGATACCACAGATTAAGCATTTGATGGTGCAACAATGCTATCAACGTTAGCATGCTCACAGAGACAAATAGGAATTGATGGAAAAAAAGGCAAATTCAATCAAAAAAACTGACAATTCCAGTTTACTGACTGAAAGGTTTACATGTACTGACAAACGGTGAAGGAGTCTTCAAGGCAGCATGCATATTATGGGATGCTGCAGTCCCAAAGCGTCCTTGGGTCTCTTGAAAGGCGCTATAGTATACAAATTGAAAGTATTATTATTATTACTTTGGGTCATGATTTGTTTGTCTGTTCTCTAATGGCTAATTGGTGGCATTTTGTTTGGTCTGTCTGAGGCATAATCTCAGCCTCAGGGAGAGGGCACGAAGATGACAGAGCGCTTTTACAGAGCATGAGGCGAATGAGTGTGTGTGTATGTGTGTGTGTGTGTGTGTGTGTGTGTGTGATGTGTCTCATTTCAGTTTTACATTTCACATTCATCTCCTCTCCAACCAGAGCAACTTGCTCCATCAACACAAAGCGGTGCGTGGGAGCGAGCAGGGATATGCACCTTAACTCAGATGAATACAACTGTGAGTGTGTGTGTGTGTGTGTGTGTGTGTGTGTGTGTGTGTGTGTGTGTGTGTGTGTGTGTGTGTGAGTGTGTGTGTGGCTCCTGGCTTGAAATGCAAGTATGTGTGTGTGCGCATGTGTGCATGAACTTAAATGAATGTGTGTTTGAACGCTTCCACTCACAGCTAGTGAATTGTGTGTGTGACGGAGAGAATACGTGTGTGTGTGTGTGTGTGTGTGTCGCCCCTCTCGACCCAGGCCGCCCTGCCTGCTCTCGGTTTTGCACCACAATGGACTGGCGCTGCTTTTGTGTACTTTTAGAGGAGAAGAGTGAACAAAAAACAACAATGGATAGAGTGGCTACATTTACATTTTTTACTTAGTGTTCCTCTCTCTTTCCCACCACCTCGCTCACATCCCTCCCCCCTGCCTCCCACTTTTAACTCTTACCCAGCCAACACATAAAGATGTTTCCATCACAAACTGTCAGCGATGGCCATGCTTCAAATACACAAATGTTACGACAGCTTTGAAAGCCCACAAAGTACATTTTTAAAAGAAAAATGTGACAAAAATAATTAGTTTTTCCCCATTTTCTGATAGCCACTTACTTAATACATTAATAATAATGTCATAATTCTGTTTAAATGTTTTCTTTTTGGCCTAACTGGGCTTCTGTACAGATCTCACTCATGGTTTCTTCTCCTGTTATAAGGTGTAAGCAAAACGTCATTATTTAATATTGCTTGTTCGCTAATATTCTGCAAACAAAGCACTATTTAGTTACAAGAAACATTGTCATTATTATAACTTTATACATTTCGTTATTTATTATTTATTTCGAGAAAAGACATGTTAATGGGAGGTGATTGATTCCTCTTACAAAGACAACAATTATATATACAAATAAATGAAAGCACCGTTATTGCGTGATTATCTATCATAGTGGTCATAGAGAAATGTCACATCCATTTCCCCGCAACCATGACTCAGCATTTATGTAAAAAAAGCGACACAAAAAAGGCGAAACTGAAAGAAATATGTGCTTCTTTCATTTCCTGTGCGACACTGCAGTCATCAGGCGCACCAAGGAAAAAGAGTCTGTGAAATCCCCTCAAACTAACACCACCCCCCCCCCCCCCCGCTTCGGACGAGCCTGACACTGCGACCATACATAGAGACCCACTGTGCTTCACATTCTCATGCACACAGACGTGCTTTTGTCTGCTCGTTCCTCTGTCTGTGTGTGTGTGTGTGTGTGTGTGTGTATAAATAGAGAGTTGGCACTACATGTATGATTCAAAAGTGAGTATCCGCTATACATCAAAAAGTGTTCAATAAGTCTGAGCGATGCAAATACATGTTAAAGAATGTTTTTGGGATGAAACCAATGGAATAAAATATAGCAGTAAGAAAATACCCTCCAATATAGATGTTTAACTATTCTTAATGTATGTGGGTTTGGTGAAATATGGAAGTTCATTCGTGACGAAACTTCTGGATAAATGTTTTCAAGCGGCAAAATAAATACTTTATTGGAGCTCATGAACAACATTGGCACCCGGGCATCAAGAGAGTTACTTTTTAGTTTGTAATTCCTTGCTAAATGTGAGATTAGGAGGTTGATATCACGCCCATATTGGTCTTTTAAATATGAAGCTACAGCCAGCAGCTAGGCTAGCTTAGCTTAGCATAAAGACTGTACACGGGTGGAAACAGCTAGCCACGCTCTTTCCTTAGAAAGCTAAAAAAACAAGACAACAAGTCACCAGTGTACCTACATTCCCAGTCCTTATGCTAAGCTAAGCTAAGCATACTTAAAAAAAGAAGAAGCTTGAATTACTTAAGCACTATAGTTTTGTCGTTGATGAACTCCATAGCCCTCGTGGCATGAATGGATGCTTCTTCCTCTCCGTGACTAAACTGTTAACCCCCCCCACCACATCCTCCACAGTGAGCTATTGTGAAATGGAGCCATTATCCACCCAGACGAGCCCCACTGTTCTCCTTCATCACTCTTTCCCTGACCTCTCTTTTCTCGTCTCTTTCCCTGATCGATCCTCGCCCTAACGCCCGTCTTTCGTACACAGCATGCAGGCTCATTTAGAGACGACACAGCAGCAGCTTGATCAATATGTGGCATCGAGCTCATGAATGCAGTCCTGACGAGGCAGAGTCAGTGTGTAGCAATACAGATGGGAAAGACCTGGGTCTGAACGCTGTGAGGAAATGTTAGAAAGCACTTTACAGAAATAAAATCTCTTATTTCATTTTCCATCAACTTCGTAACACTTTCACTGCTCAATGTTCTCCTGCTTAGATAGTCAACCTGCTGACAGCTCTTTTGCACACACACACACACACACACACACACACACACACACACACACACACACACACACACACACACACACACACACACACACACACACACACACACACACACACACACACACACACACACACACACACACACACACACACACACACACACACACACACACACACACACACACACACACACACACACACACACACACACACACACACACACACACACACACACACACACACCTCCTTTCACCCTCCACACCAATGACGTTGCCATGGATACCAGGCCTAGCTTTTCCTTTAGGCCTGGAGACTGTTACCTAGCGACAGGGCAGAGACCATCCTCCCCTCCTCACAGAATAAAAGACCTCATTAGGGTGATTGACAAACTCCAATAAAGCTCACACTTGTTTCAAAGTGTGACGTTCTGGGATTATAATCCATTTGCAACCAAAGAAACTGCATGTTGTTACAAACAACACCCGTTTGGGTTCATCATAACCACGGTGGTGATGAAACATTCAATAAAGGTGTCAGGAAATCACCGTCCACACATCTGTGAGTGAGCACAGGAGGACAGTATGAGACGTCGTGACACTCTGCTCCATTTGCATGCTTACGCAACTCTCTTTTTCATCAACTCACACACACAAACACAGCGCTGGCCAACTGTGCTGGACTTCAGCATGGAGACAAGCCTTTAGATTTCACCATGGCAACCAAAGCACTGGGATAGCAGCTCAAAAATCTCTCCGACTGAGATCTGAAAAGAGGAATAGACTCCGTTGTAATGTTTTCATTTCAATGTTTCCAGAACCTGCGTCTTTGCCAGCTTTCGCTCATCCCTCCTTCCCCTCATGTATTGTCCTCTTGTTGTTGTTGTTGTTGTTGTTGTTGTTTCTAGTACGTTCTGGCACTTGAATTGATATATTACTTTGTGTGTATGCTGAACAATAATGCTTAGTTGAATACTCCATTCTGATTGGTCAATTCGGACATTTAAGAGGTTGTTAATACTTGCCAACAGACCGCTGCTAAGGAGGAACAAGGGACTATATTCAGTCATATCACGTAATCTGTGGACAACAAACACTAGTCTTCTCCATCAGAAAACATAAATACATTTGGAATATTCATTTTTATATTTCGGCCCACGCTGCACACTTTCACTTACTTACTAACATTACATGTCTCTTGTTAGACGCTTTTATCCAAAGCGACTTACATACTCAATACTGTGGACAATCCCCACAGGAGACATTTGGGGTGAAGTGTCTCAGGGACACAACGACTGCAGTGGGACTCGAACTTGCTACCCCCTGATTCGAAGTCCAGCACTCTACCCACTGAGCCACAGCCTCCCACCACTGACCACGTCGTTGACATGTTTTTTTTATATAGGTCGTTTTGGATAGAGATGCCCAAAAGGTAATATTGCCTTGTTGTTTCAACATTGATTAAAATAAACTACTTAATCTTTAATTATCATTATTTCCTTGATTTTATGTTATTTATTATTTATTTTAGATTTTATTGATCTGTGTGAATCTTTGCTGTACTTTTTTTTTTTTTTTTCACGCTTACCCTGTTGCTGCTTTGTACAACTGAATTTCCGCTCGGGGATTAATAAAGGTTCATCTTATCTTATTATCTTAAACTGCTTGAACTATCAGTGCATGCATATTTTATTCTATATTTTCTGGACTGCTTCCTTTCCATTAGCGAAGTCGCTCTTGATTGGCTGATATCACGGTGTTATTGTTATTCCTTTTAAAGATTGATGTTGTAGGGCTGCTCGATTCTGGCAAAAATCATAATCTCGATTATTTGGGTCAATAATTGTAATTGCGATTATTAAATGCGATTACTCATTGACTTTGAAAACATCCAACTGTTCAGAAAATGTTGAACAGTATGTTTTTGTTGATTACCCTGATTGTTAAATATAATTCAACTGAAAAACCCAACAAAAAAAAGTTATAAAAAAAATAATATAATAATAATAAAAAGATAATCGTTTTATTTCGATTACGTTGTTTTCGTAATCGTTGCAAGCCATACTCGTAATCGCGATTAAAATACGATTAATTGAGCAGCCCTATGATGTTGTACACCCTTATTGTTTGTGATGAAACTCCAGTTGATTGATGTTACATGTGGTAAATGATTAAATACTGCACAACTTCCCTACCTCGTCATACTCTCTTCGACTTCCCGCGCCTTTGTGATGCTTCTCGTTTTACTCGTCGAGCAGAAGCAGTTAGTCTCGATCCCCCTCATTACATCTCTTATTAAATAAACCCTGACATTTCACAGCCTCCTATGCTCTCCTTTTCTCTCTCTCAGTATTTTTTTTTCTCTTTAACTCAAATGAACTGAGTGTAGGAGTCCCTCCCACTCTCCATCTTCATATCTCCCATGAAACTCACGTCGACTTTAAAAGAAATCTGTTCGACTGTCCATGTGCGGCTTTTCCATTCTTAAAATACACAACATGAGAAATGACCTCGTTAAACTTTCCCTGCAACGCGTTTTCAAGTTTTAGGGATGTTAGCGTCTCCATTTTTCTTTTGGCTTTCCGTCTTTTAATCTATATGTCTCGCTCTCAGTGCCATTAACCATCTTCCTCTCGCTCAGAATGTGTCTGCAGTCCTGCAGGAGCAGCAGGGGGTGAGGATTAGAGAGCGGGAGGCAGAAGAGCTCACAGCTGTGGTTCGGAGCGTTTGTCCGCCTCCAAAATCTACCTCTCAGGTCAGAAGTCTAGATCGTTTTGAAACCTGAAACTAATCGTCTTATCAAATTCACTCGTTCTGATTCTCAATGTGAGACATTATTCAGAAAAGATCCAACGGTATATATATATAATATTCATGAATGCTTGGATTTACCTTACGTTAATACATGCGTTAAGAGTCCTTTTAAGGCAGCATGCATTACACTGTACTTGTTATCTTCATAATACCTGAGTGCTGGTATCTGTGGGAGCCATTTTGTTGGCAGAGCATTGGTACAATTCTTATATATTGGCTCTCAACTTAAGACTCAGGTTACAGTTAAATCTATAGTGTAGCAGAAGTATTGAGGCATGCCCTAACCCTAACCCTAGCCAAGTGGTTAAATCATGGGTAAAAATGCACATGGGTAAAAATGGCAAAAATAAATGGATCTTAGTTTTGGTGGTTGGGTGGTATCCTAGAGTTGTTTGCAGGGAGTCATTCTAGACCAGGCAATGATAGGCTATCCTCGGTCACACATGGAACTTATTTGACTGGATGTGGTTTCTTGCCATGTTGACAGATTGAACTAAAGACATGGTTAAATATTGGTTTTCATAATACCTCATTTGGTATTCAGTAGTTCAAGAATCCATTTCAACTTCTCATTATTCAAGATGAGTGAATGCGATTTAGAGGTGACATTATACCTCAAGAAATACATAATACATGCCTAGCTTAAAAACATACTCATAACCAAACCAGAACTTCCTGTTTGAGGTTGCTACAACAGTTCTCTGAGTTTCTTCCTGCAAATACTGTGGTGTCAGGCAGGAAGTCCACTGAACCACATGTTCAGTGGACTTCCTGCCTGAAACCACAGTATTTGCAGGAAGAAACTCAGAGAACTGTTGTAGCAACCTCAAACAGGAAGTTCTAGTTTCGCAATAGACCAATCGGACTGTCTCTCAAGCCACAGTCGGACATTGATCAGTTCTCAATGCCAGCAGCACGAAAGCGATCCAATGTGCCTCTCTGCGGGTTTCCTTTCCAATGGCAACAGACGACAAACGGACGACAGCGAGCGAGGGGGAGGAAACACGGTCCGGTCTCTCCAGGGGTCACGAAGCCTCGCTGCACATCGCTGTGTATCGGCTTTATCCACCGCTGCTAGACTACAGAAAGCAGCTGTGCTCCTTTTCCCTTTCTGACGGAGGAAGTTGGGGGCAATGGGAGTTTTATATATGTCCTGCTTCTGGCATTGGTTGACATCGTAAAGAATTTACCAAATGATCAAATAATAATAATAAAGCTTTATTGATACAACACATGCAGCTCAAAGTGCTTTACAAAATGACACATCACAAGTTGAAAGAAATTCCCCTCAGATTATTTGTTAAGAACTTTAAAAGGTGCATGCAGCAAAATATAACACTTGATCAGGTCAATAGACACAAGGAGGTAGAAGGTATGGTCATAATATAAATAAATAATGGTTTGCCTCCGTCAGATAAGACACAACTGAGTCGATGCAAGAACATCAAATATAATATAAAATAAAACCTCATAAAACTGTCGTCGCAACAAATCAGCTGCCGTCTCGAGTAAAAGACGAGTTGGGCAAATATGCAAAGAAACACAATATCGATATAAAGTATTTTGAGATCTTCATTTAATGCTTGCAAGCAGTGACAGCTCCAAAAGAGTGTCCTGTTCCGTCTGAAACAGACCCTCCTTATAGGAAGACAACAAAGGTTATTGACATTACAAACAACATGTTGTGAAGCTGGTGCCCCATGGCACTGTATGCAAAACCTCACACCCTACAAAGACGGGGTCTCCGCAGGAGTCCTGGAGTCAAATGTAACCTTTTAAGACCTTCTTTAAGACCCTTTCCATACATTTTAAGACCTCATCGCCACTTGGAGTTCTAACCGGTTACCTTGGCGACACACTTTACCTCACATTGACTATACAGTATGGATTGTCCTTCCTCCTTATCCTCCAACCATTTGGACGCAGACTTCCATTTCCCCATAACGATGCTGCTTAGCAACCGGCGTAAACGGACCTTCGTGCTATCGAGCAGTGAGCGTGCGATGTCCTGTTCAGATGACGTCAAACCCAACGGGACGCCATGAATAAACTCCACAGAATCACACTACACACCTACGCCATGACTACATTCAGGCAGACGGTAGAACACAACCTCTCTGGACCATTCATATACTTATTGAAAACAAGATACAACATGTAATACCTTGGGAAATGCCGGTTAATACTTTTTAATAGTATTAATTTTCGCTAAATTGATTTATCAACTTCTAATACTTTTTAAGACCCCGCGGACGCCCTGAAAGAACACATGGGATATACAGATAACCCCTTATCGTAGATTCCTTCCACTCATCGTGTCTTCCTGTGGTTGTCATAAAACCCCCTTCCAACGACATCCGTTTATCACAAATCCGTTTACATGACACTCTCAGGATGCAGCAGTTACATTTCATTACATACCTATCTATCTATCCATCTATCTATCTATCTATCTATCTATCCATCCATCTCATCTATCCATCCATCTATCTATCTATCTATCTATCTATCTATCTATCTATCTATCTATCTATCCATCCATCTATCCATCCATCTATCTATCTATCTATTTAGGATTACACTGTATTAAGCTTAACAAAACAAAGTGAACATATAGGTACAACAGAAATACAAAAAAAAGATTAAGACCTATACAATAAATATATAAAATAAAATATAAAACAATATAAAGGTAGGTAAATAATAAAGACTAAAAGAACATTTAAAGGGGGGGTTGCTAATAAAAAGCTGATCTAAAAATATGTGTCTTTAGCCGTTGTGAAATAAAAGTGTTAGTTGATTGGGTGTGGCATGTTTTATGTCGTAGTAGCAGATTCCTGTCATCACACTCAAGAGTTCATCCAGATATCTCCTAAGCCTTTTCTACTGTAATACTTGAGTTATTACCTCTAATGTGTACTTAAGAACAGCGCCGGGGTACTCACGGTGCAATACTCCACCACTATTAGGTAATGCACTTTCGAGGCTGGCAAATATCACAATTTAGCTGACTCAGTTTACAATAATCACATTTCTGGAAGTATGAAAGGGATCCAGTAATGGACTTGGTATGATTTATTCAAACCGGATGATGAGCTAACAGTTGAAGCACTCAGTCAGACGTGTGGATATTAAAAACGGGTTCTTTTAAAACGCGGGTTTAAATGAGGCAGATGACATTTACGTTGCCATGACAGTATGCCATTAAGCGTTGCTGCCACCTGGTACAAGTTTTTACGCACACACACGGACATCTCAAATCAAACTACGATCCCGTCTCTGAAAGGTCGAACGCACTGCGCCGAGGTTTGGACATGTGCCTTCCACACCATCCTCAAATGCCCCTCCTTTTCTGGTGCTTTCTACTTCTTGGTCTCGACCTTACTTTCCATCGTTTCTCTGCCTTTGCTCGATGCCTTCCTTCTTCATAACTGCAGCCCGTAGTACGCATCTCGGGGGTCTCTACAGCACAAGTCTCTCGCTGCCTGTGTACAGTCGCCAAATGAAACACCAACTCTCCTGTCTTTTCTCTCTTAAGCTCACGACGTGTGCTGGCCTTCGAGCCCCCTTTCTGTAAATCCTGCCGTTTCTCTTTTGGATGTCCCGTTTGTTTTTGCATGCTTTGGAAGAGATTCCCCTCCCCATGACCGCGGGATTAACCCTCGTCCGGTCGGTCGAGTTACTGCACCGCTCAACTGCCATTCCCACCACAAGCCTGGACAGCGAAAAGAGGGATATCTTAGGGAAAAGGAAGGGCAGAGGGAGGGATGTTGTGCACAGGATTATGGTTTGAGAGGGGGGGGGGAAGAGAGGGATGAGAGGGGGTTAGAGGATGGAGAGAAATAAGGAGGTTTGGTCCTTTTCCTTACAGACGGCCTCATGTCCACTGAGGCGGCGAGCACTGCCAGCTCTCATCAGCTCAAAGCCCAGAGCGTGAGGAATCGGGAGGGAGAGAGGGAGAGAGAGGGAGAGAGAGAGAGAGGGAGAGAGAGGGAGAGAGAGAGAAGAGAGAGAGAGAGAGACTGAGGGAAGGCGGAGGCGCTAATCTGGGGAGAAGCCGTGAAGCGCCGGAGAATATAGGCCAATGGTCCATTTTTCATTGAGGCGAAAAGAAGATTTGCTGCTTGTAAAAATAGTGCAGTTGATTTAAATATATTTTGTCTAAATCACTCGTTTCTGATTTGGTGCATTTGTGCGAAGCCTTTTTCATGAGCTCGGTAACTTTATTTCATTAACTTGATTTGGGACATGTTTGAACAAGTGAATCAATATAAATGTCACAAATGCTATTTTTGGGAACGTTGGCAGGATTGGCAATAGGTAGCTGTCATGGCAACCCAACGCTACCGTGCTTGTGTTTAGGTATACTGTTGTTAATACTTCTTAATTTGTGTTACTAAACTCACAATACGGCTGAGGCTGATGTGAACGATGTTTGATTCACAGATATTTAGTAATAAACCAGATTACTGGGCAAACCATCAAATCATTGTTGAATTTGGACTAAAGTGATCGACCAATCAAAGAGACCGTTGTCTGACGTCTAGAAATAATCCATGGCTAAAAATAGCCCACCACACATGCACATCTTACTCCTTTGAACAACGCTTTCTAAAAACTACAGTATCCATCTGACTGTGGCTGCGAGGGGGTGCGGTCGTCTTTCAACCAGAAGGTCGTGGGTTCGATCCCAGCCCGTGCCGCCAACATGTCGATGTATCCTTGGGCGAGATACTGAGCCCCGAGTTGCTCCCGATGGCCAACGGGGTGTGAATGTTAGGTCCTAGAGTGCTCTGTATGAATGGGTGAATGACATGTAGTCTGTAAAGCGCTTTGAGGGGTCTTAAGCTCTGGATAAAGCGCTAGTTACAGTCCATTTACCATTTTCAGTAACTCATAAAGCCATGCAAAAATGAAAATACAGGTTTGCGACCCGTTTCAAATGTTTGATTCGTCATTAAGAATGAAAGGGCTTGGCGAGTCGAACACATTGTACCGTCATTCATTCAATTTGTTGACATATATCTGAACTTTTAAAGTGCTCAGGAAATCATTTCCATGACAACCGGGCTCATCCATCTGCTGTGTAGGATACTGTAATACGATTGAAATCTGGACCGCTGGCCTTATCCTTTAAATCCTCAGCAGCTACGGTTACCATGCAACTGGTCTCTCGTTTCAGTCAATCGAAAGCACAGCGTAATAGCCAACATGGATTTCATACACAATGCATTTTTTAATAAGCATACTTGATGGAAAGAAATCTATCATTATGTTGGCTCGCTCGATCAAACCTCATACAGTCCCGTGCTCCGCGTGAATGCAACTTGATTAAAGGCTGAAGGCAGAGCTGACGGAGGCTTTGTGCTCTCAGAGAGGACTAACAGAGGTCTTAAAGGTCAGGGTATCCAAAGGACAAAGACAAACATGTTCAGATTACATATAGGGGCAGGGATCTGGTTTTATAGGTCGATTTTTGATGTTGTTTTTGCTGCTTTTCCAACACAAAACCTCTCGATTACAAATGATGTTTTCTGAAAGTCTCACTTCCCATTTAGTGTACTTCTCTCTGCCATCCTAGAAATATAAGAATCTTGCTACAAAATTGTCTTAGTCTTCAACTTTATGAGGCTTCTTTATTGTCTCGTTTTATATGCACAGCTACTCAAACGTATACACTAATCTCCAGCCAATATCCCTCTGCAGCCATCTCTGAACTTGTGAACGCTTTTGATTGATATGCCAAACAATACCTTGATTTGAATGTACATAATCTAGTATTATACATATGTGTGTATGTATGATAAACTAGTCATAGTGACTGTGATTCAGTTTATCTTTGTATTGTAATGAACTGCAATAAAGCTGTACTGGATGAATATGCATGGGTGTGTATACTTTAATTGTTATATATTTGAATAGATAATATGTAATGGTGTTGTATGTAAATTAATGATTTTACTAAGTCTTATTTTTTCATTTTGAGATATACAGTACCAGAAAGTAATAATAAAATCGTACATGTTTGTATTTCTACATGCATGATGGTATTTTCCTCATCCTCCTTTTTCTCTAAGCTATAGAACAACGCCTGTGAAGAGCTTGTGTGTAGGCAGCACCAACAATCAATCCTCCCAAGTGACACACACACACGAACAGACACACAGACACACACACACACACACACACACACACACACACACACACACACACACACACACACACACACACACACACACACACTGTGGGCACTGTGTGGATGTGTCCTGCATACGGATGGACCTTCTTTTTTTGGCACAAGCTCGGGTAAAGCCAGAGGGTTTAAAGGTCAGGAGAGGAAGACACCACGGGAGACTTTCTGCAACTAGATTGAAAGTGCTGCACTGGGTGAAGACCAGAATAAAAACCAAATGAGAAAATGTGAGTGTGGAGGCATGTTCTAAAAGGAGAAGAACCTGCATGTGGACGCGAGTGTCACCGTGGGTGGGCAAACAAAACACAACATGGCACTTTCAACTGTCTTTCCTCTGCGATTCATGACAGAATAACTGATAAATAAGCTTTGTACTGCCTCGCTTGATCCAAAATAAACACAAAAAACACATCAGAACTGCAAAAGATAACTCCCCAGACTGCTGGAGAAAATGAGGACATTCAAATGCAAATCATTATCATGTTTTCTGGGACTGTTATTGAGGTCTTTTGGAGAGAGAAAAGAAAAGAAAGTCAACTTCAACCTGCTGACAGCTCTTTTGCACACACACACACACACACACACACACACACACACACACACACACACACACACACACACACACACACACACACACACACACACACACACACACACACACACACACACACACACACACACACACACACACACACACACACACACACACACACACACACACACACACACACACACACACACACACACACACACACACACACACACACACACACACACACACACACACACACACACACACACACACACACACACACACACACACACACACACACACACACACACACACACACACACACACACACACACACACACACACACACCTCAAGAATGGACTAAAAAAAACATTTTAAACATATTTACAAAATGGAGAGGATAACATCATCTGTCAATCACAAACTGGAACTATTTGTGTCACGATGGAGAAAGTGGACTGATTTCGTAAAACCTCTTAGGCCAGATTTTATTTTTACAAACGTAGGATTTTACTGTGAAGTCCTGATCTCTCCCTAATGTTTGTATTGTTCGTACTTTTTACTGTTTTTATTTTATCTTTGGAAAGGCATTTCGGACAGACAAACCTAAGAGGTACAATTACTATGTATTGAAAAAACACTGTAATTGTTTGCTGCCAAATGTCAATAAAGAATATGTGTGAGGAACTAGTTGTGTAAGAAAGCAAGATATTTTGAGGAGTTGCAGACCGAGGGTCGCGTGCCGTGGAGACCAGGCTGTGAATGACCAGCTTTACTTCCTGCCGTCACCATGGGAACACTTCCTGGCCCCGGGTGTAGGGCAGCGGAAAAAACAGCAAGGGAGAGGGAGAAAGAATAGATAGAGAGTGGTGGAAAGAGGGGAGAGCAGAAAGGATGGAGGGAGGAAGAGAAGGAGAAAAAAAAAAGCTGGGAATTAAAACTGGAGTTAATCCCTTCTGCTTTGTTCGACACCGGCCTCGTCCTCCTGTCTGTATCTCTTCCCCTCGGGGCTTTACGCGGGACATTTTGAAAATGATTGTTCTTAAAACTATGTGCAGAAGATGCTTCAAACACATCCACAGGAACACGATTGTGATGCACATTAGACTTTCACACCAAGTACTTTGCCGCACTTAGTTCCCAGCACTTAGTTCCCCCATGGCACTAAGTTCAGATCGCGTTCACACCGGAATAAGTTCCCTGGGGGAGGATTAGGCAAATGAAGCCGCTGACGTCACTTCTTCTTCTGCTGCTTTGGGTTTACTGGCAGGCCAGTAGAAGCTGCTGGGACTCCCAGCAGCTTCTACTGAAGCCTTCAGAGTAAATCGCCAGAACGCCGACACCTCCTCATCTCCACCGCTCCCACGTTTTCTTTTGTGTTGCCATAAAGCATGGAATACAAAAAGTCAATTACGGAATCTGTGCTTTTCACCGCTCTCGCAATTGTTTTACGCTCAGTGTCAGAAAGAGAATTGCTTCTCAACTTATTAATGAAACTGATTTGCTTGACTGTCTCAAATTGTAATGATTGTGTGCATTGCTTGAATTTTACTTAACAGACTGTATGTGGTTTGTCTTGTGTGTCATGTTTTGCATTTGTCTGTAAGTCGTTGCTGTTGTCGGGACCCCCTTGAAAACGAGATGGTGCATCTCAAGGGGTTTATCCCAATCAATAAACATTTCTATATAAGTTATTCTCTCTCCGTTGGTGCGCGGGGCTAATGCTAATGCTAATAATGCTAATGCCAGCAAATAGAATGGCGGCTTCACAAAACTTTTACGGGGCGTGGTTTGCAATTCGCCCAGCCGATTGGTACTTTTTTCTCCTCAGGAAAGTACCACCTCTCAGCAGGCACTAAAAATGGGGGTAAAAGTTTCCGGCACTAAGTACTCTTTTTGGTGTGAACGCAAACACTTTTATTGGCAACACTTTTCTGTGTTTCAGTTCTGATCACGACTGGAAAAAGTCATCACTTTAAAGTCGATGTCAGCAAACATTGGAGTTGAGTCAATCAGAGATGGAGCATTCATTTGGATATGTGGTGCGGTCCACCCTATATTTAGGTCTAAATGTCACACTTTTAGCTCTTTTTTGGTCTCCACCGACTCCTGAGGAACATTTTTTGTTGAATGCGCCGATATATTCACCAGCTATTGTCTTAGTTTACCAGCTTTACCATCACACAGCTGCACAACAAACTATATAAAAAGGTGATATCCTTTATAAACCAAATAGCGACCAATTATAAAGACAGTATTTCACTTAAGATAGATTTGCTATTCGTAGTTTCTTTTTTGCCATCACAATAAATATCCTTAACAAGTTGCTGAACATATAATCTGATTACTACGATACAGCCTTTTCAATCACTTATTTGATTCAGTATCAAATGCATACTTATATATAGCATTTTGTTTCTTTTGATTCAGGTAGCAGGATCCTACAATGCTCATACATACAGTAGATCATTTTGTATAAAGTAATGAGAAACAAACCCTTTAAATTAAAGCTATTCTTACCTCAAACATAGTCACAGATTAAGGTGTAGGCTACAAGTGAGCTCTTATACAGCATTACATCTGTGCACATACTTCAGGACAGGATATATAGCCTTTTGTATCCTACATTATACGGTGTGTTTGCATTGCTTCTGGTCTGAATGCCTGAACAAGGGTTGGCAATGTATTTGTCTGTATGCATGAGAAGCTGCATGAATATGAAAAGCTGCATGTGCCACACACATGTGGATGCGTGAGAGCTAGAGAGAGTAGAGAGTTACTCCCTCCCCTGTCACTGCTTCTGTTGTAATACCAGATGGCCACGACTGAAGCAGAGAGAGAGCAGATGTGTAGCGACGCAGGAAGAGACACCGGCTTCAGAGAAAGAAGGGGAATAAAGTCTGACATGTAGGAGATGAAGGTAAATGGTTAGAGCATGTGCAGGAATCCCAGGAGTTATTATGCAGCCTCCCACGTGTACGTTTAAACACACAGAGATACACAGTGCTTTATCCTTCCTCCAATTAAAGCAAATCCCCGTTTATTCTGGGACAAACCTCACCTCGGCGACAGCGGTCACGTCATGACGAGACGGCACTTGCAGTAACGCAACACGCCCCTGCGTCGCTGAACGTCCAGGTTTAATTCTCTAATCCATTCAAATCCTCCCGTGTGAGAATAAGCCTCCATAAGCAAGCGGGTAACCTTCAGCACCTGGCAAGTCGGAGCAGTCGACAGACATTACAAGCTGTTTATGCTTCAAAGTTGTGTTAAGCTGCCATTAGTAATGTCGTTTCCTTTTGTTTTCACGATGCAGGCGTTGCTGCCTCGAGCTTATTCAGACATCTTCCTCAACTGAGCCCCTGAAATCTGTTCTGAGGGAACAATGGCAGGTGTGTGATAGCCTCTCACTATAGAGATGTCTGAAGCCCATCATATTCAGTGATATCATGTGTTTGGCAAAACTTTAAGGGGCCCCAATACGCTTCTTGGGGTTCTCCTGTAGTGTGTTGTATTGGTGTTTGTGCATGTACATCGTCTGCAAAGGTTAAAATCCTGAAACGCCTCCATTAGACTCCTTTGTTTACTTCCATAATGTAACACTCATGCTTCTATTGGCTAGCGCTCCGACACATTGTACGTGATAGGCTAAGGGGCGGGACATCTCTAAGCGGTTGACCAATCACAACAGAGCCGGCCAGCTAACCAATCAGAGCAGACTGGGCTCTGGTTTCAGACAGAGGGTGAAAAGAGGTGCAGCAGCACATGGAGACATGTCACAGTCGAGACAAAGGAGGCGTGTGGCGCAGTGGGTTGTCCATTGGTGTTCTGATCAGGGGGTCACAGGTTCAAACCCCACGGCAGTCAGCATGTCGTTGTGTCCCTGAGACGCTTCACCCCAAATTGCTCCAGTGGGGATTGTCCGCAGTATTGAGTATGGAAGTCACTTTGGATAAAAGCGTCTAACAAGTGACATGTAATGGAAAGTACAGACACATAATGCACATTCGCAATAATCAGGTATATATCCAATGGCACACAGTATGAATCCACTACTGTTCATACAGCACATTCAAAACAGAGTGGCCGAATCCACCGCCTGCACAACTTCTGGATTCAGCCATGAGGCGTCGCTCCATACATGCTGTGTGTTTGCAGAGGACTATCAGACATCCATCCTCACAATAAGCCACCAGAGGACAGGTATGTTTCTCTTTGCCTCGGCACTGACCCGATAGCATCAGGGAGGAATGATATCACGAGATGCCAGGATGCAGTCTGTGTCTGTGATAAATGATAATATGTGGCGTCATGTGGACTGGACACACATGCCGCGATGGCGATAACATGATAGGGACAACTCTGGGTCCCATGTTGTAGGTTAAGGATGTGAAAGCAGTGGTTATTAATCTTATGATACAGAAGGAGAGGAGAGTGTACTTCCTCATGTCTGCAGATACTGACATAAATCAAGTTCAAATGTGAATACACTCATTCAAATGACCTGTAGATTCATATGTGTGTGTGTTATTCGTCGACACAGTCTATCGTCAACATCCTCGGATCAAGTAAATGGACCGGAGAGAAGTGGCATCATCTCACCTCGCTGTCTCTCTTACCCAACGTGATTTTAAGGCATGATTAAACGTCTGTCTACGAGGTACAATTATCACTGAAATGCCTCCGACACGAAACATATTTGACGCTCGCGCACTGCGGCAGTTTGTGTTCACAACAGCAGACGGAGATGTTGCCGCGTGTGGATCAGCAGCGCCGGATTTAGAATTAAAATAATCACGGAAATGTGTTTGTGTCGTCGATGCTTCATTAGCGTTTGGGCTTTATGGGAGATAAAAATATCTTCGTGCCTCTGGGAGGAGAGCGGATGAGGAGGGGAGGGGCTGTCTTTCTTATGCGCTGAATGTGTGTGTGAGGGTTAGACGGTGAAATCGCTTTGAGCAAACATCTCCAGACAAAAATGAGACAAAAGGTACAAATCACGAGCCGACGTCAGCCTCTCCAGACACCCTGCTGTGAGTCGGAAATATCTCGCGTCCTCATCTCTGCCGCCTCCTTGATCTAAAGCCACACTGCAGGCTTCTGGAAAACCGTGTGCAGCGGTGCAGGAAAACGTGCGATGGTAAGCAACAAAGAAATTGTAAGGAAACGATGTCGCCTGAGAGCAAGCTAGCAACAGGCTTTATGACTCACCTTTCGGGCCGATTCTGACAATGACTAAATGGTGCGTCATTACACCAAATTGCACTAATTCCAGATTCATTTGTTTCGCCGCGACCTGCTGGGTAATTACAGAGTAGTGCAAGGTTTTTAACAACTGGCTTTCACGTCAAAAGTGGGCAGTTGAGCCGAGGGATGAAACAGAGGACAAAAGCTTGAGACTGTTAGGGAATAATTTGCTTACTGTAGGTAGTCAACCTTCGACACAGTTCATAGTTTTCTCCTCTCACTGTCTCCTTTCCCACGGCTATGTCTACGGCCTTGGGTGTTGCTGCTATCTCTCTTAAGGAGGAGCAGCTTGGGCGCATTGTTGTTGCCAGTCTGTGACAGAGCACAAGCTGCCATGAGGTCGTTTACTGTTCAGGGACGAAGGCTCCCTGGCGCACATTCTTTCCTATGGACGAGAGCTCTAGTTAGATTCAGGGTGCGTAATGTTTGGTCTCACTGATGAAGAATGTTGATTATTACACTCCAAACTAGATACAACCTCGAGCTGCGGAAAGAGTTCTTCAGAATTGTTTTGGCAACCGCTGTGTCAGCTCGTGACGCACCACCTGTCTCGTCAACTCTCCGGCCGTGACTCCAAATAAACCGCCAGTGTTTGACATCAAAGCTCCAGCTCACCCCGTGCCTCCTTCATGAGTCGGTGACTCCCACGGCACTGCTACACAGAAGTTTCCTCCACAGAGATGAAGGACTGTTTTAGATCACAATGAGAACAGAATCAGCGAAATATGGACTCAATATATCCAAAAAAGAGGTCGGTGAAAAGACACCTTGAAAAGAAGACGCATAAATATGTATCTGCATGATCCTTCATATTGGGTTTTACATTCCTAACAGTCATGCCATGTGGTGATCATCTCTGTTTTTTTAGTCTTATTTTTATAAAAGTCTAAATAGGCGCTTTCACACCGCAGTACTTTTCCCACAAAGGTTCATCAGAACTCTTTAGTTCTCATGAACTAAGTACAGATCGCGTTCACACCGGAAAAAGTCCCTGGGGGTGGATTAGTCAAATGAAGCCGCTGACATCACTTCTTCTTCTTCTTCTTTGGGTTTACTGGCAGGCCGCAAACCCCTTCACGGCGTATACTGCCGCCCAAAGTCCCCGGCTGGAAGTCCCCGGAGTTGGGGAAGGCTTCAGTAGAAGCTGCTGGGACTCCCAGCAGCTTCTACTGAAGCCTTCCGAGTAAATCGCCAGAACGCCGACACCTCCTCATCTCCACCGCTCCCATGTTTTATTTTGTGTTGCCATAAATTTAGTCTCTCTTATGCTAATAATACTAATGCTAATCATGCTAATGCGAGGATAATAAAATGGCGGCTTCACAAAACCTTTTGGGAGTTTTACGAGGCGTGGTTTGCAATCCGCCCAGCATCAGACACAGGAACCTTTTTCTCAGGGACGGAAAAGGGGGTAAAAAAGGTTCTGATACTCATTTTAGTTCCGGCTCTTTTTGGTGTAATTTCAGAACTAAAGTGGGAACAGTACTGCGGTGCGAACGCGGCTCATGTGACTGCAACATAATGATGAATTCAGAATAAATATTATGTTAATATTAGATTGTTCTTGTGAGGAACTTGACAGTCATTTGTTTGACTGCAGGCGACTCGCAGTGTTAGAAAGTTAAAGGGAATTAAAAGGGACAGTAAGTTTAACTGGATTTATTATATCCAGCCCCGTTAATGTCACATGACCAATGTGTGCCGTGTGAACAAACAGACGCCGCAGAAAAACACTAAATTCACAGATATGTTTAAAAATAACTTAATAATAATAGAAATCAAAGCATATCTAAAGAAAATAGATATAATAATTGTGTTTCAAGGTATTAATATTTTGGTCAGCACTAATTTAATATATAATAATGTATTTTTAAAATTGCTTTTTAAAATTAGCTACTTTTTTATTTATATAGAATTTGTGTACTTTTATTTTCAGATAATCCGATTTTTTTAGCTTTAAAATGAAGGACGTTTTTCTAAATGGTCAGTTTATCCGATTTAAAGGATACCCGATTCTGAAATACAGGGTTTTCACTGGATGGCAAACATGGCTCAACTCACTCGTAGCCAACGGGCTAAAACATGCACAGAAGGATCGTCTTAGCTCAAATGTATTTAAAAATGAAACATTTTGTTTCTCAAATCCACACAAATCAACCAAAAAAATTCCGCATTATACATTTTGCCACTGAATGTCCCCCCTCTGGTTAAAAAAACAACGAGTGCCAGGCAGACAGGTGGCCAGGTAGTCAAGCGGGAAACTAATTAAGAGCCAAAAGCATTGAGACGCCTGCAGGGAGACGCTGTCAGGTGTTTTGAACTTTCGTCCAAAAATGAAGACAATCAGACACTGGCTGGTCTCAGATCAGCTGATGGCCTGTTGGTGCGTTTTTACAGAGGCACGAACACACAGAATAAAAAAGACAAGCAGAGAAACAGCCCTGAGGGAGAGGAGGAGGAGGAGGAGGAGGAGGAGGAGGAGGAGGAGGAGGAGGAGGAGGAGCGGTGTTGAGATGTTAAACTCCAGCAGCCTGTCGTGAGATACGCTTTCACTTGACTTGTGTTTGGAGGCATTTACAGGCCGTCTCCTGAAGAGAAGATGAGAGCCAGGTGGCAGAGAAGTCTAATGACACCTTGTTTCCTCGAGGGATCGGAGTTCACAGGAAATATGGGGTAAAAAGGACGAATACTATTTGGTCAGGAAGCAGAACACGAGCATGTATTGAGCTCAAAGCCTCCTTCGATCATAAATGCAAACACAGCAAAAAAAAAAAAAAAAAAAAAAAAAAATCACATGTTCCGAATATTTGATACACGAACAAGGACTGGTTTGTTGAAAATACTGCATTAACTTTAAAAAATACTCTCAGACACCTTGTTACCTTCCATGGTATTTGAATGATATAGGCTTTTCTTTTCAACTCCGACTGTAACACAACAACAACAACGCAAAGTCGGCCATCTTTAGGTACGGATTGAAGCTGTGAAAACGAGTTTACGAGGAGCACTTGAAGGCATCACCACTGCTGATAGGGAAAGTGTGCTTCAATATAGATGTTCAATCAAAAGAGGGAATGTAAAGAAGATATTTAGAGCTCCTTTGTTGCCTTTATGCTAAGCTAACGAGCTCATATTTAGCATACAGACATGACATGGGTGTTGTTTTTCTTCTCAAAATCTCTTGTGGACCCTCCAAAATGAAAAGTGGACCATTTGAAAAGTGTCTGTGGCTGTGATTGTCTTTGAAGAGACATGTAACACTTCAAGTGACGTCAGTAAAGGAGAGTGCTGCAGGCAAAGAAAAAAAAAAACTTAACACGTGGCTTCGTTTTCTCTTCTCACTTTGTCAGTTTCCGACACCTTTCTTCGATTTCCCATCCCCTATTTTCTACCCCGAACATCTCCACCACCTCCGTCCTTCACTCCCATCACATTTCTCTTTCCCCCCGCTCACATAATCTCACACCTTCTATCGTTTCCCCGTTACGCTCTCTGAGAATCTTCCAACGTCTAACAATCTGTCGTATGTGAACCCGGTTTCTGTCATCTTGATTTCTACGTTTTTTATCTCTTTGATGCACTCTGGAAAGCAGAGCTATGTCAATCAAGAAAACAAACTCTCCGTTAGCGTCTCACGACTATTCCCGTCTAATGCAACCAAGACGCTTTCCAGTTTTCAGAGTCGTATTTTTATATGCTTCCATTTTAAATCTGTGTAAAACATGTTTACGAGCATGAAAGATTCTTTTGGCACTTCCTGTTCGACGCCATCAATCACCGGGGACTTGACTTGAGCCACTCGGGCGGCACTTCCTCTCGGGCTGTGTCACTGGGTTCAGAAGCTTTTGTCAAAACCCTTCGCCCTAGTCTCAACCACAAAGGAACAGTTTGGGATCTTGGGGAATATTCCATTCACTTTCTTGACAAAAGGACAAAGAAATATTCCCAGTACGAAACTCCCTGAATCCACAAAGAATATATAGTGTACATTTGCTTTAGAGGAGGACTCTTGAACATAGCCATTAGTGTTTCCCCCCCCAAGTCCTTGTGCTAAGCTAAGCTAAACCGCTACGGGATATCGCGTCTTATGATACATGTTTTATTACTTGTTTAAAATGAAATGTGTCTTTAGGTTGACTTACAAAATCCATGGGAGCCTGCCTGCAGACCTCCACTCTCAGGACACCTCCACTGTCAGGACAGGAAGTGACGATTCTGACGCGTTTTTTCCCCGCCCACCGACGGACTCGTTTGATGGAAGTTTTCAAATCACAATGGAGACTCATCACGGAGGTGATGAGTCCGCCCACCGTGCACTTTGGGTCGGCCTTGGTCAAGCCCTTTTGACCCCCCCAGCCTGGTTCTCGTAAAAGTTTTTCGCTCAAAAGACACCATGGAGATATGTAACGGGAGTTGACAGGGGACTCTGCCCGCCTCACGAGTGCCTATTTTCGGACACTTTTTTCCACTTTTCCCCGGTTTTATTATTTTCTAGGTTATTTCACCCGGTTTCTACCGGGGACATTGCCCGGTCTCGGGTGTCCCCCCACGGCCTGTGTCCAGCCCCCCACCACACTCCTCCATATATTAACGGATTTTGACAATTGTTGTTGCATTTTTCTCCTCTCACTGATCGAATGGCAAACGCGACCCACTGTCGGAGGGCCTCCGCGCCGGCCGATATGAAGCGTGACCAAGACGCACCGTCCAGGGGTCCCACGGGTCCCGCAGCGGGGTGGAGGTTCCCAGCTGGAACCTCTCCACCTCCGCCGCGGTGCACCCGGCAAACACGGTTGTTTCTCGAACCTTCCACTGTTGTCTAGCGGGTGTAACTAAAATACAAGATGTCGTATTTAAATATATAAATAAATATATATATCTATATATATATATAGATATATATATATAGATAATAAGTGTCAGTGCTATTTTATGTTGTATTAGCGTGCATTTCCTGTTCGGAAAGTGGTGCTGTACTGAGAGTAAACAATACAAGGTGTCCCTATTTTTATATATATCTATATACTTTATGTATATAATAAGTGTCAGTACGATTTTATTTTGTATTTGCGTGCATTTCCTGTTCTGAAAGTGGCGCTGCGGCTGTACTGATAGTAACTACAATACAAGATGTCCGTATATGTATTATATTAAGTGTCACGATCCGATTTTATTTTGTATTTGCGTGCATTTCCTGTTTGGAAAGTGGCACTGTACTGATAGTGGTGATTTTATTTTGGAATTCTTAGCATGCACTTCCTGTACTGACAGTGGAGGTGTCCTGAGAGTGGAGGTCTGCAGGCAGACCCCTCTCACAAAATCTGTCCAGGGACTACAGATGGAAAATAGCCTCTTGGCTAACTGTGGCACATTTACAGAAATGTTAATTAATGTGCACTGTCCCCGTTAAATAAATGAATACATAACAATTCTTAAATCTTCGACCAAAAACGCATATACGGATATTTCCTTAACTTGGTATTCAATATGAATGATTTGATTGGTAGTGCTTGTGAGGGGTGGCGCACCTACCTGGGAGTCTGCACTCAGGGAAACAACATCCTACCTGGGAGTCTGCACTCAGGGAAACAACATCCTACCTGGGAGTCTGCACTCAGGGAAACAACATCCCAAAACAAATCCTAAAACATTGAGAAGAACAAACAAAAATGACTAAAGACTAATTTATGCTTTGATTAAACGCTTTGACTGTAGCAGATAAATGACAACAGCCTGGACCATGACGTGGCTTTTCTGCCTTGAAAACAACAACAACAACAACACCTCCATCACACAATCGTCTCTCTCCTTCCAACAAAGGTACTGAAACAACACCAGGTCCAAGTGACCCACATGCTGGGTCAACATCTATCGAAAGCACTGCTGATGAAAGGTCCACCGCGTCTTTGATGGTGCAGGGTTTGTTTCTCACTTCCTTTTGCACACGGCACCTTTGCATGGACACGTTCAAGACGCTGACTGCACAAAAACAAGACTAGTTCCTGTTTGCCTCATCCCAGATGGAAAAATGCTTCTGGAGAGTTTGGACGAGAGAAATAGTTTATAGTTTAGTTAATTTATTGAACATGTCAGAAACAAAAAAATATAACAATAATATATATATTCTCTTTTTTTCACTCAGATTAATAATTATAACAAAGTACCAAAAAAACAAATAATAACAAACCAAAAAATAAAAATAATAATAATAATAATTTTCAGATAGTCTCTGTTCATGTTCAACAGGGGCAAGAAGAAGCTTAAAAAAACTTTTCTGGTCCTACCCCCTCTAACATATATTTTTCTTATAAAACATTAGGTCATCGTCATCAGCGACATGTTTGTCTCGTTAATATAATTATCGCTCGTGTTATTCTGCTTTGAGGACTCCACTATAAGACGGCGTTTTCTTTCTCCAGCTCCATCCACTGCACGTTGTCACACTGCCTCTTTGTATATTTGACGGACACCTGCACATTTCTCACATTCTCCAAGCTGTTAGAAACGATCGTCTTCAACAACATGTTATTCTCTCCCCTTGTTGGCCTGTGGTATTTGTGAGTGTGAGGCATATGCAGGAGTGTTATCCTGCCATGGGAAGTGAGCCGCACCGAGGGAAGGAGAGAATGGACCAGACACATGTTTACTTTTCATTGACCCTGGCAACTACATCTATTGTTTAGGGATGGATCAGTGTAACACCTTCAAGAAGGGAAAGCTTCCCGTGGTTTCCTTATC
This sequence comes from Pseudochaenichthys georgianus, assembly GCF_902827115.2. Classification (NCBI taxonomy): domain Eukaryota; kingdom Metazoa; phylum Chordata; class Actinopteri; order Perciformes; family Channichthyidae; genus Pseudochaenichthys; species Pseudochaenichthys georgianus. The sequence continues at coordinate 4,548,196 of NC_047520.1, forward strand.
AGCAGATTGGGCAGCTGTGGGGTTTTTGTCTTGTAAAAATGAGCCAATATTCGGGGCTGTAACTAACTATCAACTGATGGTTTGGTTTAGAAGAAATCTGCATTGAGGCTTTATGCAGTACCACCACATTACATCTGTGTTTAATTGGGTCATATATACCGCGAGTTATCAATGGATTACTTTGTATGTTATTCAACTATTAAAATGTCAGAAGATATTGAAGCATGACCAAAAACATTTCATAGATTTAGAAGTTGTATCAAATTGTTGAAGAGCAACAGACCTTCACATCTGAGGAGCTACAACCAATACATTATTTATATATATATTTTTTTTTAAATAACTCAAAACTATTAATTGATGATCCAATTTGATTTACAATAACCCATTCAGAGTGTTTCATACATACTCCACATTTAGAATAGTAGTGGAGTATAATTTTCAAACATCACACACACACACACACACACACACACACACACACACACACACACACACACACACACACACACACACACCACACACACACACACACACACACACACACACACACACACACACACACACACACACACACACACACACACACACACACACACACACACACACACACACACACACACACACACACACACACACACACACACACACACACACACACACACACACACACACACACACACACACACACACACACACACACCACACACACACACACACCACACACACACACACACACACACACACACACACACACACACACACACACACACACACACACACACACACACACACACACACACACACACACACACACACACACACACACACTTTCCACAGTGATAATGGGGCTGCATCTCACTGTAATGCACAGTTTACTGAGGCTGGCTCCGCTCCAGATGGAGAGGCAGCAAGGAAAAGGAACAGGATGCCATAACCTCGCCTCACACAGTGGACAAGAGCCACAGCTGCAGACACACACACGCACGCACGCGCACACACACACACACACACACACACGCGCGCGCACACGCCTGTATCAACCCACACGAATGCTTGCATCTACATGAAAACAGATGCACTCAACATACGTTTTATCATAAAACATGTCCACTTTTATTTTTAATTATTTATTTATTTGTATTGGTTTTTCAGTTGAATTATACTTAAAGTTCAGGGTATTCAACTGTTAAAAACATACTGTTCAAATGAATTTTTTCAATGAATGGATGTTTTCAAATTAAATGGATAATCGTTTTTAATAATCGCGATATCAATTATTGACCCAAATAATCGAGATTATGATTTTTGCCATAATCGAGCAGCCCTACTTTCAAACACACAGTTCGATGCACAGAGGCCGACACACTCACCAGAACAAAAACATCCTCTACACAGTCCACACACACCTTCACATACACCTGCAGTACACTGGCTGTAGTCATGCAGCACCTCTGAGAAAAAATATTTTTCGTGCGAGAAGAAAGGAAATGAGAGGATTTGTCGCAGAAAAGTAATAATGTTATTCCGCCCCGTTCTGACCTGTTTAGATGAGAAAGCAAAACAAAGCTTCCTCTGCAGCTCAGACCCGCAGGAGCACAGCGGGGAGCCAATGGAGATCTGCACGACACTGACTGTGTTGTTTTTTTCTAATTAGTAGGATTTTTGTATTTAACCCGGCTGTTTCACTGAGTGCAGTTATTTTGCCAGCCAAGTATTAAAGACATCTTTCGTTCGGATGTATTTGAGTGAAATCAGATATTCGTGGTTCCCAGAGGTTGAACCGTACTGCCTTTTTTTAAATCTCCACTGAAGACACACTTCTTCTCTCTGGCCTTCTAGTCAGAGCTGAGCCGGACATTTCTCCGTGTTCTGTCTTTATAATTATTGTCGTATGTTATTGTAGTGTGTTTTTATTACATGTACGGCACTTTGGCTCGACCGAAAATCGTTTTTAAATATGCTTTATAAATAAAACTTGATTTGATTTGACTTGGAAAAAGACAAATTAAATACCTTAAAGTTTCTAGTTTCAAAAACCTTGAAGAAGAAAGGAAGAAATCCGTCACATTGCTCAAACATCAACAACACTCAATTATATTGGTTGCCATCTTTCAAATCTGGAGGACCTTGTTGGTAAAATATAATTGCTTTCTTTAAAAAGGGACCTGTATGTATAAAAGGTTATTTTGTCAATGAAGTCGTGGACAAGCTTGTAAAAAGAGTTTTATTGCGATATTTCTCTTGATCTCGACTCGTCAGCATTTAAGAAAAAGGTAATCGGACGTGTGTGAAAGTACATCTCTTCCCTGATCTTTAATCTACGATAACTGCTACAAGGAAACCGAAGAACTGCTAAGATGCAGCTCAGGAAGAAGAAAAGGGGATGGAGGGTAACATGAAGGATAAAGGAAGAGGAAAGACAGGAAGAGGGGAAGGAGAAGAGAGGGGGGGGGAGTCTGAGTCATCGTCAGTTTCAGGCATCATGTGAGCCGAAGGGGGAGAACACACACACACACACACACACTTAGAGGAGAGGCAATCTGTAATGGCAGCTCCCCATTTTCTTACGGCGACGTGGAGTCAAATGTTCAGGGACAGTGGGGAATGGCTGTCCATATTGGACACACACACACACACACACACACACACACACACACACACACACACACACACACACACACACACACACACACACACACACACACACACACACACACACACACACACACACACACACACACACACACACACACACACACACACACACACACACACACACACACACACACACACACACACACACACACACACACACACACACACACACACACACACACACACACACACCACACACACACACACACACACACACACACACACACACACACACGGCTATATCAATAAACTTTGATTTGATGTTTCAGACTCCAGGCTTGACCGAAATTGTCAGATTTATCTTCCCACAAACTATTTTCCTCTTCAACTCGTCCTTTATTTCTCTTTCCCTCCTCTCTATTGACCCATTACTAGATCAAGTGCGCCGGTACAAGCGAAGAAGACGGGTATATTTCAGAGGAAATGAAACTCAGTCCATCAGCCGGCATCAGGGGAAATGTAAGAAACGTAACCGGCGTACTTCACCTGCCTGCTTCCGTTGCCTCTTCACATTAAGGCCGTTATGGATTTCTATAATAACACCGGTTGATGAATTCTCCGCATGTCTACAAGCGGCTATTTCTCGTCCGCATTATTAAAGGTAATAACTCTGAGTTAAATGTTGTTCCTGTTGGCAGAGCAGGTCTACGGGGGTGTTTGTGTTTATGTTGGCACCTGTTGACGGACGAGGGGGGGTGCAACTCGTCCTGTTGGACAAGAGTCTCCCGCCATGAAGCTGAATTAAGAGATGTGGCGTATAAGATAACTGCTAATGCATGAATCCATTCCCTATCAAATAACAATAAACACAATTTCAAAGCTAGTTCACTGATGTCTTGGTGGTGTAATGTTCTGATCATCAGCATTTAAGACGAATACCAGCAGACGTATGGTTGGACGATATAGCAAAATACGTCATCAAAACATTGTATTGATCAATTATCAAGTATTCTCCTTTACAAAGATACCTAGAGAAACCAGAAGGGTAGGTTTATAATAGTCCCATGATATTTTAAGGTAAGCTTTGACAAACGATTACAATGTATTGGCTGTGCGTTTAGTATTTGGTAGATTGATTAAAAAATGACTTGACATATAATTATTGTTGTGTTCAAAATCGGTTGATTGCACAGCCCGAATAATGCCTCGGTCAGGTATTTGATTTTAAACTAAACTATGACAAAAATCTAAATGTGGACCTCATATTGATGCTGAATTTTAAGCTAGATCATTTGAAAGTTGTTGAGACTTTACTCAAAACCACGGAAAAGTAAAAAGTAAGGGGGAATCTGGTTTCATTTGGAAACCATGAATGTATGACAATAAAATCGTGACAATCCATCCAATCGTTGTTGAGAAATATCACTCAAAAACGAAGATTAACTTTTGTCTAACTAGGGGAAAGGTAAAGGTATCACCAGTGGAGTCATTAGGATCAATCCTGTGGGAACCATGAATATCAAACCAAACTATAAAATCAAATCCATGATTAATTGTATCCTTTAAGATACGTGGTACTTGTTACATAAAGCGCACTTCCATAGCCCAGACGTGCCCATAATTACAGCGAAAGGACGACCTCAAGGGTATCGCTGCCTTTACATCCTATAATTACCACGTGTCGACTGAATTATTGCGAGACGTAGTTCATCATCATAAAAGGTTAGCTCCTTGGTTACCCATTAGCAACCAAAACAGCTCTGTCTTCTGTCAGTAATTATCACCGTGGCTCGAACGCAACTTTACTCACCCCTATTGCTACGATGCAATTACTGCTTATGTAATACAGCTATTTAATACAGCGATTACACATCCTTGTTGTCCCACTAATGTGAGACGAGACGCTGTGTGGGGTCTTTAAAAAGGAACGCCGGGTTATTTAATGCTTCCCTCTCATTTCCTCATTATGAGCCGCTTCCTGTTAATGCTGAAGTAAAGTGGACTTTCCTGCTCGATTGTTCCCCGTCTGTCGAATCCCCGCCGAGAGACTGTGGACGAAACGAGGCGCAGAGCAGAGCTGTGATGACTAAGATGTCGTGAAGAGTGTGAATCAGTAATGAGATGCATGCAGGACGCCGTCAACAGTTAGAAAACAGCAACAACAAACTGGATCTTAAGGGATTTGGTGGCGCTTCAGTCTAGAAACTGACTTACAGAACGGTATCTATTGACACTTTGATATACAGTCATTTTACCTCGTGAATAAGAGCATGTTCTGAATAGAAAGTGCTTCAAAGAAAGCGACAGATATGGATCCGGACTGAACTCAAACAGTGGATCGTGGGATGCTCGCTTCCCACCTCGGGTTTTATCGTCTCTTAAAAACTCGGTGAAAAATGTATAACATGAAAGCTTCTTCTAGTGCGGGCCTTTATGCAACGGTACAATGCATTAGTGCGAGCTGAAATACTTCAAGCACGAGGTGGGTACACAGGTCCCCAGAGGGTTACATAAACACAATACACATGCATTGTGTATTGCATCAGTTTGAGCGGAGAGAGGATACGAGTGAGATTCTCATCTCTGTGTCTGCGAGGTTAACCTGATTCCTGAGGCGTTCTCTACCACACAGTAGGGCTGCTCGATTATGGCAACAATCATAATCTCGATTATTTGGGTCAATAAGTGATATCACGATTATTAAAAACGATTATCCATTTACTTTGAAAACATACATTTATTGGAGAAAACACATTTGAACAGTATGTTTTTAACAGTTGATTACCGTGAATTTTAAATTGTACTTCAACTGAAAACCAATAAAAAAAAATAAAAAAATAAAAAAAATAATCGTTTTATTTCGCAAGCCATAATCGTAATTGCGATTAAAATACGATTAATTGAGCAGCCCTACCACACACACATTACACTAACATGCACATGCGACCACATGAGGAGCGGAAGGAGGTAATAACATGGAGGCAGGAAAATACATGTTTTTTAGATGCATGCCATGGATGCTGAGAGAGAGAGAAAAAAGAAGGGAAATGCAATGCATAGGATTTAGGTTTAAACATGTGTTTCACCAGCCTGTTGTCCAGAATGAGTATTTCAACCCAGAATGTCTTTAAAAAACTGGATAACATTTGGTCTAATGAAGGGTGACACATGAAAACGGCCGCTCTGAATCACCTCACCGAGGCCCTCATGGCTCATCAGCTGTTTAAGCCCCGTACTTCCACCCACGCCACTAGTTCCTTCATCTCACACACACATATTCGTCATCACCTACAGAGCAGATGAAGAAGCACAAACACCCCCGACGCCCCGAGAGGCATGGCCAGCTTTTCCCCGTGTTCCATTTACAGCACGACACACCAAAATCCATCCCCTTCATTGTAATAATACCCCACTTTAACCCTTATTCTATCTTAGATACTGGACTTTCCCACAACCCCTGAAGGCAACACGTAGGTTCATTCTGCCTGGAAGTCGCTGCAGGAAGCCAACCTGCCTGTTAAAGTAATCGTGACTTGTGTGTTTGTGTGTGTGTGTGAGGATCTGTGCAGATGTGGTTGAGAAGACCATGTGAAATGCATCAGCTCGACAGCACTGAGGGGGACTCGGGGGGGGGGGGCTGACTACAACACATCCTGTCTCATGATGTTTCCCCCAGGAAGTAGCAGATAGTGTGGCATGATTACATTTACTGTGTGAAAACAATTTAATGCAAGGACTTTTTCACAGTCGATTTGATTATTAAAAGTGATGTGAGCACTAGAGAGAGAGGGAAAGGCAATCAATACCCAACAAAATATCCTGCAACACCTCAAACACACACACAGACACACACCGCAGTCCTGTGTTCAGCTCCCTCACCTCCTGCTTCAATCGAATCAACGCCTATCAAATCCAATCAGACCCACTGAAGCGTTTCATTTTGGAGTCGAGCGGTGGAGTTATATTATGCAAACGGGCGGAGGGGAATGGCCTGAATTGAAGTGTGTGTGTGTGTGTGTGTGTGTGTGTGTGTGTGTGTGTGTGTAGCCACGTGTTTGTGCTTGTGTGCCCATCTGTACTGTTGCTGTTTGTGTGTCTCTTTCCGACTGTGTAGGCTTAGGTGTCGTGCGCGCGTGTGTGTGTGTGTGTGTGTGTGTGTGTGTGTGTGTGTGTGTGTGTGTGTGTGTGTGTGTGTGTGTGTGGATCACTTCATCCATTAATCTAGCCACTGTCAAACAGATTGGGTTTATGAAACCCTTCCACAGCTGTGTTAAAATAGGCAACAGCATCACTAAAATCAACAAAATTGCTCACGTTTCTTTGGCACTAAATCACGCTTAAGGCAAACCTTTTTCATCCAACCCAGCGGAGGACATTTGAAATCTCTACAGCATGACGTTCGCATGGATTCAATACATCAGAGAGCAGATAGCAGCATGAAAAGTGGAAGCAAAAAGTAGCTTTGTGCTGGTGTAGGCGTCACTTGTAGCACAGCAACCAACTGACCACGCAACCAAGCAGTTGCTGCAGGGATTATATCTGTTATTGGTGCGTGTGTGTGTGTGTGTGTGTGTGTGTGTGTATGTATGTGTGTGTGTGTCCATGTGGCTGCAGCATGAGATAGAAAGGCTTAACCTTAGCAGGGTCAGGGAGTTTATAATAAATCAATGCACATGTTTCAGCTATACAACCTACTTATCAAGATACACATCTTCTTTATGACTGGATGCTCGTTTTTACATCTATGCTATGTAATCATCAACATAATCATCATGCCAAATACACCGACCTGCACATGAAATGATACATTTTCATATTCTGTAGGACAGTGGGTGGGTTTGTTTAAAATCTATAAAAACAACCTAACAAAAAACACCCTTTTTGTTGCATCTAGATCAGGGGTCAGCAATTAAATTTGGCCTTGGGCCGGAACAAAATCAAAGGCTTTGAAGGAATTGATTGTTAAAACATGCGAGACGTTTGAATGCGTGGGGGGGGGGGGGGGGGGGGTGCTAATGAACTGACAACAGGGGGGGGGGGGGGGGGGGCCTCGCTGCGGTGCCGTTCTGTGATTCTCCAGATGGCCAGTCCGCCCCTGCTCACAAGGTTATTAAGATCCAAAGCTTTAGTGCGTTTTGAAAACAGCCAATGGGCTACAAGCCTCGCGCTGCATTCACTTGCACTCGGACATTTGGGATTTTCTCTCATAAATGTCCGATGAGCCAAAACCTTTCTTTCAAAACAAAGCTGCTAACTGGGCTGGCAGCATATGCACCACCACCCCTCGCCCTCCATGATCAAGCGGCTTCTCCAATTTTGTTGTCAATGTTTTGACTGAACTTTGTTACTGTTCACATATAGGTAAACATTACGTTTGAATTATTTAGTGAGCTGGTGTTGTTATTTTTTTTAAACCACAAACCGCATGTTGTTTTTTTCAGCCCCATGCTCTGTCCTCCTACTTATTGATCCACTCTCAGCGTCAGTGCACCCCGCTGCCAGATTGTGCCTGTGCCAATAAGCATTCTTCAGGTGTAGGTAGATTCTCTATTCGGACAGTATAGCCTATATGTGCGACTGTTGGTCCGATATTGTAAAAAAAAATATATATATTTTATTTTTATTCTCAAAATAATTTTCCGGGCAAGATATTATTGCTGACTATATATATTATATATTATATTATATATATTACTATATATTATTGCCGCCTGTTGCCGACCCATGATTTAGATCAGGGGTGTCAAACTCAATTTCATCCCGGGCCACATCAGCATTATGGTTGCACTCAAAGGGCCGGTTGTAATTTTAATTATATATAAATAATATACATATGTAAATATATAATATATATGAAATAATGTATTCTATTGTTGGCCCTGCATTGGATTATTATCAGTTCTGGTAATATCTTCCTAGATAACTACGTCTGAAAGCAGAAGTCTAGGGCAAATAATTGAAAGTAAATATTCAACAATTACACCAATTGTATTGTATATTATGTTCTTTGCAAGCTCTTGCGGGCCACATAAAATTAGGTCGCTGGCCGGATTTGGCCCCCGGGCCTTGAGTTTGACACCCCTGATCTAGATGAAAGAGAAATCTGTGACAGGGAATAACAACCGGTGATGTAACTGGAAGCTGAACTTCCCCTTTCAGGCATGACTTCCTGTTTGCGGAGACGGATATATCAGACTGAGGACAGTTCATAAATCCAACAAGTCAGCTCCGATGTTTAGCGCGAATACTCAACTCTTGGTTTGGCCGTTTCTAAGTTTATAACAAGCCATGCTGTAAAACTGAATGGCTTGTTGTACAATGACGCAGCTGCACAGAGGGCACAGATGTGACTGACAAATGAGGTTCAGCTCGGGGTTTGAAAACTGATTAGTCATATCATTTAGGTTAAGGTGATAGCCAGTTAGTCAATGGGAAGGTCTTGGACATCATTTGTCAGTTAAGCGTCAAGGATGTGTGTATTTAACCTTTACTTATACGGTTAGTTTCATTCATAGACAATCATTACCTTTTTGACTACATGCCGTTTTAATGCTTTAATTTGGTAACTTCCTGAATAGCATAATTACTTCTGCCAAGGATGACGTTTTCCAGTTTGACCGTCAGCAGGATTACGAAAAAACTACTATGTTTATGAAACTTGGTATTAAGATAAAGCACGAGTCAAGGAAGAAGCTCTTAAGATATTGGAGCGGATCGGCATTAACGGATATCAGATTTATTCAACTGTCCTTCCAGTTCTCTTCATCATTTCAAGCATTGTCCTGGCCTGCCGGATCTACAATGTCAATGTTTTGCATGTTCGAACCTCAAGATATTTTGCTTGTTGCATGTATAACACATGTGTAATTGTTGGTCCGGAAGAATTAAATGTTGAGTTAGAAGTCGCCATCTGCTCCAATGGTTGAATCTGTAAATAGATACCTAGAACCGACCTGATACCTAGAAGGGAAGACAATGCAACCGGGAGAACGTAGCGCAGAGTATAGGCAGTGATGTAACCAATGACAATGACCCTCTGTAACTCTCTGAGAGTCCAGCGCACACAGGGTGGAAGTTAACAAGCGCTCAGCGGGGGGGGGGGGGGGGGGGACAAAAGGACGGGGTCGTCTGACAGTGACATATTCGTCCCCTCTGTGTAGCAGGAAGTGACCCTTTCAGAGGGGCTGAACAACACGGGGGGTTTTCATGACATCCGAGTCATTACTTTGACACAACGCACTTCAACAGTACAGTTCTTAATTACCCCTAATTGCTGTGTTGACGGGCATTGTTGCCGGATCAGGCAAATACTGGGCTTTATTAAATATTGAATGTCGGCCTGTCAGTGTGGAGGCAACGGAGGTTAGTCTGGGTCTCGTGATAATTAAAACGTTATACACCGACAACAATGCAAGCCTTGGGTTCAAGGTTCTTTATCGTCAGACTAACATCGCTACAGAGTAATTATGTCGCAGAAGATCTTAGGTCACAGGCTTCTCCAACAATGCATCACAATAATACAGATAAGCAGACAATATTAACCAATATTAAAATATACTATATTAAAAATACAAAAAGAAAAATGTTTTTTCTTTAGATCCTCAATCCAGTAAAGAATTGGAGTTCAGTTGGTTCCAAGCAAGTTTGACTTCTACACTAAAATGTAGAACTTGCTTGGTTCTAACTGGACTCCAAGTCTCTTTCTATAATTAAGCCAAAAAAGCTTTTAGTGCTCTGACTGGAGCTTTGTGATGCCTCCGGAGGCAAATGCCAAAAGAATGTGGACATTTTAAGTGTTTTTGACGCAACATATCTAACAAATAAGCTAATGGAATAACTGTTTTCTATGCTTTAGATTTTGTGCATTTCTTCACGAAATGTCGATATGAAAAATACAAAAATATATAGTTGAACTTGTATTACTTTACAAGATAATTGGCTACATTTTAAATGTTGTTTGTGCATGCTGAGTCAAATGACTAAACTGTGGAAATAGAGTTATTAAAATCTGCAAAGATCTTAATTTCTAGGGGTTTAGCTGGCCACATGACCTGACCTGTAAACGGTGAATTTTAACTCAAATATGTATTGTACTGTAAGTCAACAACAGTTTAAAACATTCGATATTTAACTTATGTTAATATGCTCCGTTATTTGGAAGAATGAATCATGAAGCTTGAAAGAAAACAATATTTTCTTGGCAGTATTTTACAGCTTCACATTTACAGATCAAATGAAAGAGAGGGAGGAAATGGATCAGATGTTTCTGAGTCAGGTTTCGTCGGAACGATATTCCATTCCTCATTTGTTCCGTGGTCGCAGAAGTGACTCAACTCCAGACTTTCACATTGTGGGGACAGTTGAGTTAAAGGTTTCAGTTCGCTGTGGAAAGATGCTCTTCCCTGCATACTAATAAAAAGGAGTGAAAACTTTAACCACAATTGATTTTTTTCGGGTTACGTTGAGGTTTATTGTATTGGGCGTGCTGGAATCTGTGAGATTGAACAGTTGGCTGAAAGAAAAGTCGATCCAAGAAGGAAAAAAAACTGACATGTTTTGCTTTTGATTGTGTAGAGTTACACCGGTTTACCGCTGATCTTCCCGAAAACGGTTTGACTCAGCCGACCACAAACATTCCCCTGGCGGCGAGGGGACAACACACACACACACACACACACACACACACACACACACACACACACACACACACACACACACACACACACACACACACACACACACACACACACAACACACACACACACACACACACACACACACACACACACACACACACACACACACACACACACACACACACACACACACACACACACACACACACACACACACACACACACACACACACACACACACACACACACACACACACACACACACACACACACACACACACACACACACACACACACACACACACACGAAGTGAACCCGAGAGGAAGCACATTTCTGCTGCGCTGCCCACTTTTTTTCCCCTTCACCGTCCGAGAAGACGGATCGATATGTATCAGAGAGGAGACAGGCACCTAAAAAGCTGAGTCACGGCACACACACACACACACATATATATATTTGTACTTGTATGCATGTGAGGACCCTTGCTTCTAACCACAGCTCAAAACTCTTATGTTATCCTTTAAAAACCTCAACAGGAAACCACTAACTTCCAAAAATGCAATTCTTGGATTGCAGGGATGCTAACTCGTGTAGCATTCACCGTTTGGAGAATAAATAAAGATGACCATTTTGCCGTACTGGGATTGTTTGAAAGCGTGGAGGGATAATATGACTGGAATGCAGCCTCGCAGGAAATGGACTGACAGCTGTCATGCTGTCCAAGTGTCACACACTCTGTAATTGTGTGCAGCATATGGATGAATGTACTGTGTGTGTCGCAGGGGGTCAGGGTGCAAGAGAAGGACAGTGACGCGATCAGGAAAATCAATCAAGGAAGTGTCGAGATAACTGAGGAATCGTTTGTCACTTCGACACAACCTTGAACTCTGTGAGATAACACTAAACGCTTTTCCACTATTTTCTGAGAGGTGACGATAGACTTTTAGACCAAACGAGAAAATGAATCGTCGTCATAAAAAAATCACAATGGCTTTCACTGCTCTGTGGAACACTGCCAGTCGTCTATTAACTGCGCAGTTATGAGTTCCTAAGAATTAACAAGAAGTGTATGCAAAACCGAAAAATAAAGTCTTAGCTTTGCAAAACCTGTTTCTGTTTACTTTGTGTTATTGTCTTATCATGTTTTATTTTATGTATTCTGCATCAAATCTATTTCTAATTTAAACGGAGACAATACTGGGATTTTAGGTTATATAAAACAGCTTTTGGTGAGGGAGAGGAGTACTAGTCACCCTCATCCCTTCCAGCACTCCGGACAAATCCATTCATAAAAGACCCACCCCTTCCACATCCGCTCACACGAACACACACTCACAATCACACACACAGCCATCCGGGACGTCACAGGTGGTCACCGGCAGTTTATTACCACCTTCTTCCTGTGTGTGTGTGTGTGTGTGTGTGTGTGTGTGTGTGTGTGTGTGTGTGTGTGTGTGTGTGTGTGTGTGTGTGTGTGTGTGTGTGTGTGTGTGTGTGTGTGTGTGTGTGTGTGTGTGTGTGTGTGTGTGTGTGTGTGTTTTAATCCAGAACATTATTGATAAACTGGCTGCCGTGAAGCGTCCAAATACAGATGTATGACCCAGTTTTGAAAGACTGAGTAACACAGCTATAGGTTAATATTGTAAGTTATGCAACTGAATATGATTCAATAGAAAGACACTTGATACTATCAATAGCTCTTGTCTCATAGGAATATTGTGGGAATATTCGCCTGGCACGTAATGAAAAGGACTTTGGTGAATGCCTCCAGCGACACTAAACCCGATCCAATTAGTTGAATCAATGGTGTGTTAAATGCCCTCCTCGGAGTGGGACATTTACCAACTAGCCACTTAACAGTCAAGTTCAAGACTGAGTTGTGTCAAGTCAACAAGGCGTTGCAAATGTCACATGGCTCGTTACTCCACAGCACATTTTAGATATAGAAGAAAGTCCTGTTTCTATTTAAAAAATATGTTGATTTAGTTTTTTGGAGATAGAAGGAAGTATGTTCATTTGAATGAACTTGATCATCTATTAAGACCATGAATGCCCCATTTCTTATACTTTCCCACCTCAATTGTATACCAAAAACAAGTTGGAAAACTGCATTTTACAGGCCCACTGTGAAGAAGCCAATCTCACACAGACATCAATTATTGGTTTATTTGTTCAGTTATTGTTGTCAATCGTTTTTTTTGGAGAAAGTTGTTGCAAAACATGTGAATGTTAATGACTTTGGCTAGATACAAAAACAAGTGTCTCTATTTAGGCCAGGAAAGCCCCATTTCTTCAACTTCCCCTCCGCAAAATGTGATGCCAAAGCTACATTTTACAGACAGGCTGTGAAGTTGCTCACACATACATCATGTAACATTACGCAATGAGGGAAATTATCGTATCCCTGACTGACTCCCAGCATGATGCACTTAATGAACTACACCCGGGAGGGGTTTGTCTTAAAGAAATATCCCCAAACACAAAAAAGACAGCGTGTTGCATATGAGGAAAATAAAGAGAAAAAGAGACTCGGTACTCACCCCGGACGCAGCGAATATGAGTCAGCTACAGACGGGGAGAGATGATGGGAAGATAATCTCCTCCGGATCAGGAAGCAGCTCTGTGGGAATGTTATGTCGGCCTGAGAGAGGATAGACGGGAAGAAGAAGAAAAAAAAGTCCACTCCGTCAGTCACTTTTTGCAGCTTTAAGTCGTGCAGGGATGGGTTTTAATGTTTGGCATCGGCGTGGGGAGACGGGTCCGTGAAGGGGGCACCGGGGAGATGAAGTGTCACTCAGTGTAGATAGAAAGAGACAGAGATATTTAGGAGGGTCGTGAGTCTCTGTCCGCGTGCCTCGCTATCCGCTGCTCAGTCACCGGCTGCAGAAACGTGGAAACGCCTTTTCCTCTCTCGCTCTCTCTCTCTCTTTTTCTCTCTCTCTCTCTCTTTTTGTCTCTCTCTCTTTCTGTCTCTCTCTCTCTTTTTGTCTCTCTCTCTCTCTTTCTGTCTCTCTCTCTCTCCCGCGGTAACGGTTAAGCACGCTGTCTGATTCATCCAGAGATCCTCTATTGCAAACGAAGTCTCACTCTCTCAGTAAACCCATTGACTGTATATGCGTAAACCCCTGAGTGACTGAATGTTTGCATGGAATAAAATACAAATGAATCTGATTCAAATGGGGATAAACAACCGAAAAACACGTGTAATAGCTACGTTGGTGCACAGGGCAAAATACCTCTCAATTGTGACATGTTTTTTTGAGGAAAATTTTAGGATAGTTTCACCAAAAAATGTATATTTTACTATCAGAATAATTTTTTTTTGGAAAAATTGGTTTCAGCAGAAAGTCCAGTACATAACAATATACACTCACTAGCCACTTTATTTGGTACACCTTGCTGGTACCGAGTTGGACCAGTTTTTGCATTCAAAACTGCCTTAATTATTCGTGGCATTGACTCAACAAGCTGCTGGAAACATTCCTCAGAGATTTTGGACCATATTGACATGATAGCTTTTATCGAGAAATGCATGTTTTACTTTCAGAAACTAAACATTGGGCACGATTGGGTTTCCGCAAAAAGTCCAGTACATTGCAATATATAGTGTTGAAGGAATTTGTCCTGAACACGGAAATTAGTTAGCGTTAGCACTGCATGACCTTTTTTTTATTCTTTTTTGGTTATAAATAAGGTGGTTAACACAAGCTTAAGATATGTTCTTGTTTTGTTCTACATAATATAAAATAAGTCAGATAATACCCCACTTGTGAATGTATGAAGCTTTGGTGCATCTTCAAAACGGCAGTTGCTAACACGTGACAAAATAAGACCAGTAAACATCATCACGTCAAACATGACACCGCCTTTAGCTTAGAATTTGTCATGCATCATACTCAGTGTTTGGGCCAGCGATTTACTGCCGTTGCTAACAAGTTGATGTTTAGCAAAACTTAAAACTATTTCTGGTCAATGTGCGGAAAGAGAACAGATATTTTTGAAAATCAATCCACTGTCAAATCTTGGATGGACGGATGGATGTTAAGATGTGCTATATGCTATATGTTACAAACTGACTTCATCTAAAATGGTGTATTATCATTCATACATTTCTTTGATTGGCTGTTTCCTGTTCTCCTTGCACAGCTCAGACAAAAGCACAGAGTGAGAGCTCTGTTTGACCCGCTTCCTCCCAATTCTGCTTTTCCTCAGACACACACATTTGCACACACATTTTTCAATGCTGATGTCACCGCGCTATCCGGTCCCGGTCCGCCTCATCCTCCCCTCTCTCCCATCACACGATCCAAAACAACACCATCGCACCACCCCATCCCCAAACCTCTACCCCTCCAACCCCAACTCCATTCTTTTAAAAAGTGACAGCGAGCCAACAGGATCTGGGTGTTGATCCATTAAATGAAGTTAAATCACCCCTCAGGTTCCCATGTCTGTCCTCCTGAAAGAATGGCTGCCATGCTGCATGCAGTACAATTTAACTGGATTCAAAACCAGCTAAAAATATCTTTATATTTTTGAAGATTTATCCTTGAAACAGCCTCCATCCATCCCTCCAAAATGCTCATATGTGGGTGTGTACAGCTGCTTTAGCTCTTGTGCACAGTCTTTAAAGAGTAACTTAAAACCGGACGTTCACAGGTTTTGGAGAGCAGAGTGTCCACAACCACACATGAAGCCTGCTTGCAGTATATATAGTTTTAAAGACTTATAATGGTTTCACATTCCTCAGGTGCGTGTGAACGTAACACGTTTCACTTTTTATTTGATGGTACACTATATAAATTCTCACATGGTCAAAAGATTCAAATACACAAAGGGAATGAAAAAAACAAGTATGACTGGGTTTGATCTTTTTCAATATTTTTTATTTTATTTTGATCAGTCCATGCTTTTGAACTCAGTCGCTCAGAGCAATATTTTGTGGTCTGGACATTTCAAAAAATATGTGGTGCAACTCATGACCTCCCGTCTTTCAATCTGTGCTCAAATTCTGATCAAAGAAATAAGTAATAGCTCTGCAGTGTGTCCATAACTCATGACAAATATTTGGACATGAATTAAACCTCTGTGTCGTGAGGTCTCTGGTCCTGAGGCAAGGAGGAAGTCTTTTTTTAACACCAATAAAAACACACATGCACTAAGACACACATTTGCTAGACATAAAATCAAAGCCTTATGACTATTTGAGTGACAGCGAGCCAACAGGATCTGGGTGTTGATCCATTAAATGAAGTTAAATCACCCCTCAGGTTCCCATGTCTGTCCTCCTGAAAGAAAGGCTGCCATGCTGCATGCAGTACAATTTAACTGGATTCAATAGGAAAACAGCTAAAAATATCTTTATATTTTTGATGATTTATCCTTGAAACAGCCTCCATCCATCCCTCCAAAATGCTCATATGTGGGTGTGTACAGCTGCTTTAGATCTTGTGCACAGTCTTTAAAGAGTAACTTAAAACCGGACGTTCACAGGTTTTGGAGAGCAGAGTGTCCACAACCACACATGAAGCCGCTGAGAGAAATGGTCCTGCTTGCATATCGTTTGAAAGACTTCTAATGGTTTCACTTTCCTCAGGTACGTGTGAACGTAACATGTTTCACTTTTTATTTGATGGTACATTATATAAATTCTCACTATGGTCAAAAGATTCAAATACACAAAGGGAATGAAAAAAACAAGTATGACTGGGTTTGATCTTTTTCAATATTTTTTATTTTGTTTTGATCAGTCCATGCTTTTGAACTCAGTCGCTCAGAGCAATATTTTGTGGTCTGGACATTTCAAAAAATATGTGGTGCATCTCATGACCTCCCGTCTTTCAATCTGTGCTCAAATTCTCATCAAAGAAATAAGTAATAGCTCTGCAGTGTGTCCATAACTCATGACAAATATTTGGACATGAATTACACCTCGTGTCGTGAGGTCTCTGGTCCTGAGGCAAGGAGGAAGTCTTTTTTTAACACCAATAAAACACACATGCACTAAGACACACATTTGCTAGACATAAAATCAAAGCCTTATGACTATTTGATTTTATGAAATTATATTGACTTTATTTTTAGATGCAGATTACTTTACGATCCACACTCATGATCAGCCAGAAAAGATGGTTTTTGTGTGTTTGATGGAGAAAAGGGACCTTCGATATGTCTTCAACAATAATTACAATTAGTTGTGTGCAAAACTAGGCCTATGAAAGCATCATTTATAGTTAAACGTTTAGAGGCCGACTCTTTGCAACAGCTATCAGCTTTGAATGAGGAAATTATGAGCTTTGCTTCAATGGTGATTCAGTACAGTAACATATTTGTTTTTAAAGACTTGTTTGTACTTCTAGTTACCGTCAGCGGGAAAAATTAAATGTGATTAGGACCTATTGGGTTTAAATGATATTCCTGACTAATTGTGTTTGGTTTCTTTAATTTATTTTGTGATATAGGGTTAGGGATAGAGGGCTACAAATATACTGATAAAACATCCAGGCAAACTATTCCATCAGTTTACGTTCTTCAACTCCTTTTAAGTGCATTTCTGTAAAGCTGTGTATTAACCTGTTTAGCACTGAGCCTGTTTTTCAGGTCTCAGGCTCGAAAATGACATTCCCAGAACAAATGACCATATCTTCCCTTCTAAAAGGGATTAATAATCTTTTTTCCCAAAGTAATGATAAACCTGTGAGTTGGATGTAGACAAGTCAGAATCAATATAGATGTTTTTTATTTTAGAGAAAATTCAGATTGAACATAGTCTTATAGTGTCCGTCCAAAAATTCTTTTTTACTTATAGTGAAAACTACCCTTGGATGACGTTTTCACACACACACCTTACCATTGAGAAATGAGAGCTATGCGCACACAGTTTTGCATGAGAGCAAACCTATCTCTCGCTTTGACATCTGGAAATGGAAAAGCAGGTTTATTGCTGATGGATTGTCAGAAATCATTCAAAGGGATACAGACACATTGGATTAACCTATGGATTAACTTCAGCAACGTTTTTATCGTTTTAATGCCATTGAAGACAACTTTTGACCAGACTACGACAAAGGTAAGCCATTTTGCCGTTTTTAGCTACCTAGCGCCACATGTTTTGATGTCTGTTCTTGTTAATATCTCCGCGAGTTCTTATCATAGAGTGATGATGTATGAACCTATCGATTCTGTGTCATCTCAAGATGCGAATCGATGAGTTGGACGTTCAGCTACTATAACTAAGGGTGTTATGAGTGAGTTTCTGTGCAGTAATGCGTTAGCATTTTTCCGCTCGTGGCTAATTCAGAGGCAGAGCGTTAGCTTTGTGGGTTTAAAAAAAAAAAAAAAAAAAGATCAGTTAGCTGAGTTTCTTCCCGTTGCATGGATATAAAACATTCATAGTTTATTGAATATTAAGAAGCCCTCAGACGGTGTTTCCTGCAGATGACGCGTGAAGTCCTCTCACGGTGTGAACGACCTCCACCTGTGACGGCTGAATGAAAAGGAGCGCTCTCACCGTCTGTTCCTCTGAGACAATGTGCACATTGTTGTTAATGTATGCAAAACACCATTTGCATAGAGCAACAGAAATGACTCATTAGATGCACAAGCATCCAAATGTACGTACGCAATAAAGATCTACATTTTTGGAGGGTTTAACTTCCCCTTTTATAACGAATTCGAAATGCCAACATTTGTCCAAACTGAATACATGACAACCTATTTTTCATCAGATATTCAAATAGCTCTCAGTGGGAGACGTATGAGTCAGTTGATGATCAGCGGCTGCCTGTGAGGCAATATGTTGATTAGCATGCTGGGATTCATGGAAATGCTCTCAAGACAGACAGGAGATCTCAAACTTTGTAGAACAAGGAACAGAGTGAGATCTAAAAGGTAGACAACCTGATTCTGCAACTGTATTAGCACGTACGGAAAAAAACAGTACATTTGTTCGAGCTTCCTCTTGTAACAAAAAGCTTTCACGTTGAGTTTGATTTATAGAAAGGGAAGTGTGAAAAGGGAACCTTACAGTGGAGAAAACACTGGTACAGTATGGAGCATTGATCCATCAGCCGCTCTATAGGAGTCTCACAACATGCTCCGTTTACAAGGGAGCAATTAAAGTTCCCTCTCTGCCCATTTCAGTCTTTCTTTAACTCTTTAAAGCTCTGTTACCATGGGGCTTATGTGTATAAAAACATGCAGAAGACATGAAACATGCAGAAGACATCTACTATATGGTGTTTTGTGATGCAACCATGAAACTATGGATTTCCAAGTCTGAATATTTCTGGTAACAAAAAGCAAATTCAACGGCTTAAAGGTGGGGTAGGTGATTTTGGAGAAACCGGCTCGAGTGCGCTAGAATCTGAAAATACACAGCCGGAAAAAATCTACCACTTCCTCACAGAGCCCCTCCCCCAACACACACGAACGCGCACATGACCAATGAGGGCACGAGATAGGTTTGTGCACAGATGGAAGGCTGACAGGCAGGTAGGCCATCCAGTTACTTTAGCCGAGCCGGCTCAGATGATTGGTCGTGCTTTTTACAGCGCCACGGCTTCCACAGATGACTTTTATGTATGGATTTGTTGTCAAAGCACTTCAGATATTCATTGCTATCGGGCTGTTAAGAGCATTCCATGGAATACAACAAAAAGTGTATCTCAAGCCGGTTTCTCAAACTTACCAACCCCACCTTTAACCTAGCGTTTTGAAAAAAGAAAACCCTAATTCATGCTTTTTTAAAGATTCATATAACAAAAACTAAGAAAATGGGCACTACGTTCGTAGAGGGGTATTTAAAGGGTCCATCCAATATTTCACAGAATTCTGGAACAAAGGAAAGCTAACAAGATTTCAAAATCACATGGGATGTGAGTGTGTGTGTGTGTGTGTGTGTGTGTGTGTGTGTGTGTGTGTGTGTGTGTGTGTGTGTGTGTGTGTGTGTGTGTGTGTTTACATCCTTGGGAATGTGGAATTAGCTGTTCTTACTGCCAAACAGAAAACAGATCTAATACAAGCTCTCTTTCTCTCATATATAAAGGACATTTAAAGGGGCCCTATGTATGTAGTGTCTCTACTGGGACATGTCTCCAGGCTTTAATGTTCAAAAAGCTCTTTATTTCTCTCATACTGCCTGTGCTGCAGCACCTCGTTTCACCCTCTGTCTGAAACCAGAGCCCAGTCTGCTCTGATTGTATAGCTGGGCGGCTTTGTTGTGATTGGTCAACTGCTTAGAGATGTCCCGCCCCCGTGGCCTATTTTAGACCGTTATATAGACCGTTTGGGGATTTGAGCTTTTTCAGACGATTTACAAAAACAAAATAGGACACTACAGGAAAGGGAAAACCACACAAAGCATAATAGGGCCTGAGGAGTTTGGGTTCAACCACATTTAATAGAAAAGCACATGTACTGTGTGTGCCTAATGCTCTTGAGTTTGTGCGTTTCCCCCAATACATGGGGAAGTTCCTGTTTTCTCATCACAAGGCCGGTTCTTCTAAAGGAGGGGAGGGAAAAAGAGCCACAGAAAGGAAGTTCTCCCAAACAAAACAACTCTGGGTTCAGCTGAGAGAAAGGACAGAGGGAAAGAGAGGGAGATGGAGAGAAGCATTCAAGAGGAAGAGATGACAGGAAGGATGGAGGAAGGACAGAAAGAGAAAGGGAGACGTTGTGTCAGTGAGGGTGAATGTGCTCATTCAAAGGGATGAGTCAGTGGAACGAGAAAACAAAGAAAATGCAGAGTCACTGCACTTGTTTTTATTCAAATCTCTTATTCTGCTGCTGTTAGTTTCTCTACTCCTGTTTATTTTAATTGTTTGTGGATCAAAGGCTTTACTCACAGCTGAATGCTTCCCAATTTGGATTTTGTACACAAGTTGCAAGTCATAGCAGGTTGAGTCCTATTTCTCCATTTCTGACTGTGGAAACCAAACATATAGCTTGACTTATATCACCTTCGGTCTGATACTCAGGCGTGTCCTTTTAAATTGGGCTGGACGCGGTTTCCATTTGGAGCTTTTTGGTTTGAATCGGTGATGGAAATGTCAACAAAATTATGATATGGCTGATTCCTTAATTCGTGTCCAGGCCTCTAGTGCTCATTTTATCAGTTATTTATTTATTTATATCCTTTGGTCTCTGCTTAATGTATTAGGTTAACCTCACCCTGTTTTAAGTTGACTAAAAGTTTGGGTCTTCTCTTAGCCGATGACAACCCCTAACCATTTTAGTTTTACTAAATGAAATCTGATGATATTTGAGTCTTCTTTTAGTCATCAGATGATATTGAACATTTCAGTCATTCTCGTTTAGTTAACATCCTCTGTCTTCTTTCTCCTAAGCCTTTGTTGAGTTAACTTTGAGTTATTAAGTTACTCGGTGCAACAAAACAAAGTAAGATAATGGTAACATTCTTTTTAATAATCACTGAGCATGGCGCCTACATTACCCACAATGCAACTCAACCGCACCGCAGACTGTTTCCTAGGAGACTATTTGTAATAGCAGCGGCGAATGAAGCCTCAAACTGCTAGCCTTTACCAGATGTATATCATTTTCAACTTCAGCCTTAATCGACGCTGACGATACTGACATCACTCGAGGCAATTTATCTATGCAGACAAAATACTTTTTACAACTCACACATTCAGTAGGACTCCCAAATACCCACTGTAAAAATAAATAGGGTGTTTTAACTTAAAAACTCAAGTTCAAGAGCTATACCTTATATACATGAGTTGACCTAAGTTATACAAGTTGTTTTATTAATGATCATGCATTGTTATAACTTAATACTTTGAGTTAAAGAAACTTACAATTTTACGATTCAAGAAATGTTCATTATCTAGTAAAATCAACTTTAAATTCTACCTTATCTTAACTCACAATTCTAAGCAAGGAGAACTTGTAACTATATTTATTTCCAATTCACAAATTCAAGTTAGGGTGACTCGTGTTTTTAAGGCAGCAACTGCACTTACATTTCCATACTAAGTAAACTAGTGTTTGTTTATTTATAACTCTTATTATAATGATAAGTTCACCAGTTTCCTTAAACTTCTTACTGACTTAACTTTGAAGTCACCCAAATGTATATAAAATGTATATACAAAGGAGATCAAGGCTTGAAGTTACAAATGCACAATTTATTTTTTAAGTAGAACAAATAAATACATATACACAAAACAGATGTACATACTGTGCATACACATGAATTATAACATTTCATTTTACAAATAGGACAGAGGGTGAACAGAGGTGCTGCAGCACAGGCAGTATGAGAAAGAAAAAAATAGCTTTTTGAACATTAACCCTTAGATGCATAAGTGGGTCTTTTTTACCCGGTGAGGTGGTTTTCTTGAAGCATCTTTGTAATGACATGTTTTTTTATCATTTCATATTCCAGCTATTCCTCAAAAAACATGTTTTGGATATCATGCCATTCAAATTTGAAATGTACATTTTAAGAAATTGTAGTTTTTGTATTACTAGCACAAGTGGGTCAAAAACTACCCGCATGCATTTTCTATGGAATCCTATTATATGAGAAAACGTTTTTTTTCAAAATGTAAAAGAAATGTCTAAAATTATAAATAGTGAAAAATTAAATATAAAATATTTCTAGTGTGAACCAAAATATAATACAAGTGATTTTTCTTAACCAAAATGACATAAAAACACATTATTCTAATACGGGTCCTTTTTTACCCACTTATGGAAGAGTGTAGGGTCCAGTCACTCTAAGGGTTAAAGAAGAATAGAATCCTATATTGTCATTAGACGGGTACACTGAGATGAGTAGAGCTACTCCTTTTTTAAGGTGCCATCAAAAATACAAAAACCAACCAGAGACGCACACTCAGACTTTAATGTGCAGAATTGACGATGCTCTTCTTTAAGAACATGTCCAACAGTGAGACAAATCATAAAAGGAGCGTTGGATTCAACATCATCCGGTACTTCGTCACACTGCAAGGAGCTCATCCCTTCTCGCTGTCATTCATCATTCTGCCATCCCGCCTGCCTGCAGTCATCACTCACTGAATGCGCCTTTTCACCCTCGCTTATAGACATGTTTCCCCGTTTTACTCACTTTTCATTCAACGTTTCTTAGCAGTACTTGCATCTAATCTTTGTTCGCCACCTCATATTTTCATCCCCCGCCTTTCCAACATGATGCCACGACTGCAGCAGATATTAAAGGCCGAGGTATAATGACTGACGGTACTAAGTGCAGGCCAGCAGCTCAGGACATCACTCAGACCCATTACGAACACAGAGAGCGTCGGTAATGACAAACCTCACCAGAGAGACAGAGATCCCTTGTTAAGCCGTGACACCGTTTAATGCTGCGCTGCAATTAAATACAATATACTATTATCATGCACAATATAAAACGTCCTTGTGAATATGGCGCCCTTTTAAATTGGTATATTTACCAGGTGTGAATGTGAAGGGTGATATTAAACGTGGCTATTTTGGTCGTTTTTCATAGTTTAACCCTATGAGGAAAAGCACATATTATCAACACACAGTAGGTACGTCTTCCAGTTCAATTAAGTGCAGCTCCACTTTCGAATAAAGCCTGATCAAATGAGTTATTTTAGGGTTTAACATCATGCTTTTCTCCCATTGATACTTGGATTGTTATCAGTTTTTGGGTTTGTTTTAATTGTACGCCAAATCAAAGTCAACTTTATTGTCAATCTTCCAGTTTGCATGTACAGACAGAGAGATCGAAATACTGTTTCCCACAATCCCGAATATAAAACAAATATATATACAAATACCAGTGGTGAACCTTCAGGGCCTTCAAGGTATTCAGAGAATACCCTGGAACACATGTGTGTGTCTACAGAAGGTCCAGTTGTGATAGACACGGTTCGCCAAATATGTATATATATATAAATACACAGAATCAAAGACATGTGCTCACATTAAGACCAAAACACAACAATCAATATACAAAATAACAGTCACTTCAATATTTGAGAATGTACATTAGTGCACAATTGTACACTGAACAAAAATATAAACGCAACACTTTTGTTTTTGCTCCCATTTTTCAATAATCATGCTGTCTAATCAGCATCTTGATATGCCACACCTGTGAGGTGGGATGGATTATCTCGGCAAAGGAGAAGTGCTCACTATCACAGATTTTTTCAGATTTGTGAACAATATTTGAGAGAAATGGTTATTTTGTGTTTATAGAAAATGTTTTAGATCTTTGAGTTCATCTCATGAAAAATGGGAGCAAAAACAAAAGTGTTGCGTTTATATTTTTGTT
Source organism: Pseudochaenichthys georgianus (assembly GCF_902827115.2). Lineage (NCBI taxonomy): Eukaryota > Metazoa > Chordata > Actinopteri > Perciformes > Channichthyidae > Pseudochaenichthys > Pseudochaenichthys georgianus. The sequence goes on from NC_047520.1 coordinate 4,572,725, forward strand.
CAGTGTAGAAAGTGCAAAAATATGAGTGCAGGCCTTTTATGACGTATTTGACAAAAATAATCTACAAGACAAACTGATATATTTATCTAATCGTGTATTTGGCAGGGACAATGCACAGTAATGAACACTTAAAACATTCAAATGTATCAAGCGTAACGGTGCCAGATTTAGCTTTGAGCTAATTTCCATCCGCAGTCCCTCACATAAAACATTTAAGAAAATTACATTTTATAGCAAAAACAAAATACATGATATGCAAAAAGTGCAAAAGAGCAAGAGCAGCATACACAAGTATTTATGACATGGCAGTACAACATAGCAGCTACGACATATAAGGTGCAAGAGAAGATACACTTCGGACAAAGAAGTCAGA